>NC_056741.1:1210852157-1210944657 GCF_019279795.1 Protopterus annectens
AGTGGGACCACTGTTGCCGTACGCCACTCCTTGGGTACGTATCCTGAGGTGAGGCCAAGATTAAACAGCTGCCCTAACTGTGGGTTCAATTCCTCATTGAGTTTGTGGAGCCCACAACCTGGGACACCATCCGGTCCCATGGATGCTGTGTTTCACACCTTGGATAGAGCAGTTCTCACCTGAGCATTTGAGATGTTTGGGGGGCTACAATCCCCTGGTATAGATATCCCTCCCTTTGGGGGGGAGGGGGGGAATATGCACTGAACCTGTCAGCCACTATGTTGCCAATGTCTGTAGGTTCAGTGATCTTTACATCATTATGAACTAATCCTGAGCATATCTGGGAGTCACCTCCCAGGTTTCCAACATAGCTAAAAAAGGCCTCATGATTGTCTTCTGAGTCCTTAGCAAGTTTCCTCTCAAAATGTGCCCTGGATGATTTTATGGGAGATCTCAGTTCTTTACGCATAATGAGCAGGGGTGTCTTCCCTTCTACGGAATTTGCTCTATCGTGTAGTAGCACCTTCCTTCTGATGTAGAGCATGTTTATGGCTGGGGTCCACCAGACTGCACGCATGCCTTTGGTACAAAGAGTCTTTGTTTTGTGTGGGATTGCCTGATCCATGCAGTCCTGGAGGTGCTGGTAGAAGGCATTTGTAAGTGATTCAGCGGCTTGGGTAATGGTTTCCACTGGCTTGGGGGCCTTGAAAGAGACCACACCAGTCTTTAGAAGTGTGAAGTTGGCTTCTGAGAAGTTCTTCACTGTGGTGTTCTTTATCTGGGGTGGGGGCAGGATGTGGACTTCCAGTGAGATTAGTTTATGATTTGATCTCACCAATGATGGGTATACTTCTGGTGTTGAACATTGTGACCCCATGTTCGTGATGATGTCATCTAGTATGTTGTCTCCTCTTGTGGGGATGGTGACTAGTTGTTCCATGGCATTTGAGGTTATGAACCCTAGGAACCTTTGGCCTAGAGTGTTGGGGCTTGATTAGGGCTTGATTAGTGATCCCAGTCTATATTGGGATAGTTGAAATCACCCAGTATGATGGTGTTTGGAGATACATTCATCCCCTCCAGTGTTTTCAGGAAAGCTGTGTGAGGTTCCTGAGTTTGAGAGGGTGGCCTGTAACCTGCTACAAACTGCCGAGCAGTCTTGCCTACGGTTAATTGCACCTGGATGGTCTCCGATGCATCGTGTGTTGCCACCAACCTTGAGGTGAGGGTGTCCTTGATGAATATGGACACCCACTCTCCTGTCTTGGTGCCATCCGGATTTTGGGGCCGGAACGCATGATATGAGGTAACACCTGATACTGCTGGGGTGCTGTCAGGAGCCTTGAACCAGGTTACAGTCACAGCACAGACATCGATGTTCCCCATACTGAGAAGGGCTTCGAGTGCGTGCATCTTGAGGTTGAGATGTCTGGCATTGAGCAGCATCACCCTTAGTTCACTTCCTTTTCTGTGTTCTAGGGTGGTAGGATTAGAATCTGAGCCTTGCCTAAAAAAGGCACAATGGGGGTTGCAAGAGCCTGAGCCAAATTCCGGAAGCCCAGGGATGACAGGTGCAAGCCGTCCCCTGCGAATCAGCGTGGCTTGTCCAGCATGTCATCCCAGGCAGACGGACATTGGATCCCCTTTGAATGACACCATAGATTAAGCCAACTATAACAGCTGATCATCTTGTCTCTATTGTGGCATCATTCTTGGTGAAGGTAGGATACTGCTCAAGGTCAGGGTCATACCTGCCTGGGCTACATAAGCAGAGAGCTCCTCTATGTCTCTTTTCATGTAGTCCAGGGAGGTACATCTCAGGTCGTTCACACCAGCATGGACAATGACTGAGTCATACTTGTACTTGCAGTTGAGTGACCTGAGTGCTTGCATTATGTGGTGGATCCCAGCGCCCGATAGGCAGCTTACTGTGACCTTCACCTTACTCAATCTGGTGAGCGGGACGTCAGTGTGTCTGACTATGGAGTCACCTATGACGAGTGTGTCTGGCATTGTGTTTGGCCTTAAGGGCTGTGAATGTTTGGCACACTGACTCTGTGGTCTATGTGTTGCATGTGCTGTGCCCTGTGGAGGCAGTTGTTTGGGTGTCTGCTGTGGTGGCCTCTGCTGGTATGGTAGATCTGTGATCAGAGCCTCCGAGTATGTCTTTGTGTGTTTATGTGTATGATTTGAAGTTGTGATAGTGCTATGTGAGACTGGGTTTGTGGTGTGCGTGTGGTCACCTTCTCCTCCTCTCTGGTCCTGCCAGTCCTATGTTGAGAGAGCTCAGCCTCCAGGTTGGCCATATAGTTGCATCTCTTGCATGCATTTGTGTTTTGTGGGAGAAGGAGAGGGTTGTCTGTGTACATGCGTCAATTGTAACATTGCCTCAATATTCCCAGGTTCACCAGCTGAGCAGGAGAGGACACTAGCAACTGATCCCATGACATGCCAGAAGGAATAGACAACAAACTGTTGGAAGACAGGAAGATATCAAGCCCCCCAAACCACATGTCTGATTTGTAGTCTGATTTGTATTCTGTGCTCAGTGGGTTGCTGTCTATGTATTGATTTGTGTGTACTTTTTTCCTCCCAAAGGGGATGACCACACATCAGTTGCAGTCAGTTTCAGGCCATGATTCTGGCACCAGCTATCTGTCTTTGTGATGGCATTCTGTAGGATGTGTGTGCTGGCTGATGTATTCACATATGGTGCCTAGGTTGCAGTCATCTGCAAACTTTGTCAGCCACAACCGTCCTATGTTTGCTTTCACATCTGAAAAGTAAATGCCAAATAAGACGGGTCCCAGGACAGATCTTTGTGGGACACCACGTGTGACTGTCTTTGAATCTGACAAGGCACCTGCAATGTCGACGTCATGGGTTCTGTTTCCTAGCCATTTTGCAAACTATCCTGTGACATATGATTTGATATTTCAGCTGTTGAGCTTGTCTATGATGCCTGAGTGGGGTATTGTGTCAAAGGCCCTAGCCAAGTGCAGGTAGGCTGTGTGGACCGCGTAGCCCTCATCAATGGCCCTACTGACAGTATCAAAATAGTCAAACATGTGCAAAATGCAGGATCTGCCCTGTACAAAGCTGAACTGGGTGGGATCAAGGGTCTGTAGGTCACCAATGTCTCTGTTTAAGAGCTCCATAATGACTCTTTCCATAGCTTTGCAGACAAGGCTGGTTAAGCTTGTGTGGTGGTAGTCCCCAGGGTCTGTGGAGGCATCTCCTTTGCGGAGTGGGACCACTGTTGCTGTACGCCAGTGTTCAGGTACATATCCTGTAGCAAGGCTAAGGTTAAATAGCATTTGTATATACAGGTGTAGCTCCTTCTGGAGTTCACATAGCACGCAACTGGGGATACCATCAGGTCCCAATGATGCTGTGTTCTTGTCTTTGCTGAGTGCGGCTCCCACATGGACATCTGAGATGACAGTGAGGTTACATTCATCTGTGATAACTATCTTCTGTTGGGGGTGAGGGAGGGGGAAAATTGCACTGAACCTGTCTGCCAGAATGTTGCCAATATCTGTCAGGTCACTGAAATATATGTTGTTGTGTACCAACTCAGAGCATATCTGAGGGTTCCCACCCAGGTGTCTGACATAACTGAAGAAGGCAGTGTGGTTATCTCTACCGTCTTTGGTGTTTATGTCTCAAAGTTGACCTTGGATGTCTTTATGAGAGAATGTAGCTTTTTACTAGTGCTGCTCACAGCCGCCTTCCCTTTAGGAGATGTAGCTCTGTCTTGCATTAGTATCCTTCATCTGTTATACAGTCTGTGTATGGCTGGGGTCCACCAGACAGGCCACATTTCCTTGGCGGAGAGGGTCATGTTTCTATTAGTGATTGCATGGTCCATGCTATCTCAGAGATGTCCGTAGAAAGTGTCTGTGAAGGAGTCACCATTGTGTGTTGTGGTTTCCACTGGCCCAGTGGGCTTAACGGATACCATCTCAGTCCAAAGAAGTGTGAAGTCAGCTTTTGAGGTGTATGTCACTATACTCTTTGTATTATACTAGCACTGACACAAGTGTAGACAATTTCCCAGAATCCATCAAACAAAACGGACATGCAAAATGTAACACTTCCACAAGAGGGGTAAGCATACTGGATGTGATAATCAGAAATATGTGTACTGGATGTCAAGATGAGAAGTGTATCCCTCACTGGTAAGACCAGACCATAGAGTAAGCACACTGTAGTTACACATCACGACCCCAGTCCCTGGCCAGACTACCACAGTGAAACACATGTATAAAGCATAGCTTGCACCCCTACAAACCAATGTGGAATCCATGAAAAGCCCTGTGCAGGTCCAGAATATGGGACACACTGCAGAACATGTTATACAGGCATACCAGGAACACAGCCAAGAGTGCTTGGAGTCTGCAATCACAAACAACAAGACACAATGCCATACACCCAGGCATCTGGCATGCTGGACACCATAAATTACTAAACCATTGAAGAGAATGAGGAAGCTACCACATGATAGATCTAACATGAAAAGTGAAGTAATCAGTGATCACTAGTATGGCAATAAAATGTGTCCACACATACAATCCACTAAGGGCAGGCAAAACAAGTAGAATCTGTGAATCCAGTGGCAATGTGACACCTGTCCCAAGTACACACACAACAACAACTCACCCCAATAAATACAAATGTATGTGATAGACGCAACCAGGTAGCCAAACCGGGCCTGAGCACCCCAAATCAGTACTGTCAAAACTAGTCAGGAGGACAAGGTAACCACATACACCACAAACCCAGTCCCACATAGACCTACAACGACTGTAAACCAAACACATAAACACAAAAACATTCCCAGAGGCCCTAATTACAAACACACAACACCAACACAAGCCTCCAAAGCAGACACCCAATAAAACAAACTCCAGACATAGCACATGTAACACATAGTACACAAAGCTGGTGTGCCAAACAGTCACAGGACAGAAGGAGAAACAACATGCCTGATACAGTTGTAATAGGTGACTCCATAGTGAGACATGCTGCTGTCCCAGGGATGGCTTGCACCTGTTACCCATGAGCGTCTGGATATTGCCTAAGGCTTTTGCAAACTACAGAGATCCTCCCATAGGCAAGGCCGAAAAGAGCAACCCACCACCATAGAAAACAAAACTGGAAAGAAACAGAAGGGTAATGCTGATCAATGCCAGATGTGTAAACCTCAATATGCATGCTCCTGAGGCCCTCCCCAGTATGGAGAACATTGATGTCAGTCCAGTGATACACACCTGCTGCAAGCCTCGTGACAGCACACCAGCACTACCAGGTAATACCACATATCATGTGTTATGGCCACAAAACCTGTAACAAAACATAAAAGGAGGGTGAGTATCCATATTCAGCACAGACAGCCATACGTCCAGTTAACTGACAATGCCTATGTCATTGCAGTCCACCCATGTGCAACTACCTGTACGCAAGACTGCTGTACAGTCTGTAGCATGCTACAGACCACACTCTCACACACAGGAACCCCACCCCACTGTCCTGAAGACAGTGGACAGGATGAATGTACCACCAAATACAAAACAAGGTACACACAAATTACCACATAGGTGGTAAACCATTATGTGTGGAAGGAGTAATCAGGGACCCAGTGACACAAGTGGACAGTCACCTGTCATGTGACAGCCACATCGCCAATCTGTCTAGGAAGACTGTCTATATTGGACACTGTATCATGAAAGGAGTCACATCTACGTCAACAAAGGTCATTGTGCCCCTATACTGTTCCCCTATCAGACCATATTGTAATACAATGCCTCATTTGGGATGTACATTACCTGGCACCTGCAGCAGTTAGAAAGACCTCAAAGGTACCTCAGCAAGAGTCATAAAGGGTCTCAACTATATCTCACATGCCACCTGGCTGTAGACACCACAGCCGAATGCAGTCACATACTGCCAACACAGAGGCATTGTATGTCTGTTGTACAAGTCCATGTCCAACACAGAAGTAATGGACATGCTCCACCCCAGAAGACCCAAAGCCATCGGAGCTGTGTGAGTCAGAGATGTCAACCTTAACACATAATCAAATAGGATGTGCTGGAGGGACAGATACCTAACCCTGAGTCTCTCCACACCCTGGAACAGAATACCACTACATGTTAGGCAGAGCCCCTCACTGACACTCTTCAACAGGAAGTTAGCAAAATGGATGGATAATTGTAGATGTACACTGGGGGGTCTTTACTGTGTCATGTCCAGACAGAGGCACAGCTAAGTAAATCATAAGTGGCCATAATATTCACATAGCAAGGGGTGGCAAAAGCCACACGCACTGTGGCTATGCTTACAAATGCCCTAGGGTGGATAGCCTAGTATGAACCCATGAACCTACTATGATACAAATTGTACGGAACACTAAGGATAACTCCAAGGCTGCTGCAACTGATGGTAGTAAGCGTGTTGTGAATTCCTGGATATGCTCTGGATCACACAAATATTACAAACAACATACCAAACACACACACGTATTGCCAACATACATCCTGACAGGTGCAGTGCAAACCCCCCCCCTCATAATGCCAAATATCTTTCCCAGCAGATCGCTGCCTCCCTGACATTATGTCAGCCTTACCACAGGATATGTACCCAAAGAGCAGTGTACAACAACAGTGGGTGTTCTCAAGAAAGGTGTCGCCTGAATGGATACTAAAAACAACCACCACAGATTCCTGAGAAGCTTGGTCTGCACAGCTATGGTAAGGATCAGCATGTACCGCAGACATAACGATATTGGGGATCTATTGACACCCGACCCTAGCCAGTGTGGGTTTATGAAGTGCAGACCCCCCGCTAAACATGTGTGACTCAGTTGAAACAGTGATTGAGGTCACTGATGAGGGCAATGTGGCCCACACAGTGTAGCTGGACCTTGCAAAGCCTTCCATACAATACCCTACGTGTTCAATATAGATATGCTCACCAGCTTAAATATACACCCCAATGTCACTAGAGGGGTTGCAAACCAGACCAATGACAGAACTGACATGGCCAGACATGCTGTAGCCATGTCAGACTACAAACCACATATAACAGGCATCCCACAAAGCTTGGTCCTGGGACCTTTCCGTCTGGTATATATGCCCCATAGGTACAGGCCAACATGTAAGGACTGTGCCTGAACATGTTTGCAGAGGACTACAAACCGCCTAACATATCTGACACTCCAGCTGACACAAGCGTCCCACAAAAGGGCCACATAGAAACAGACAACCGGTGCCATAGCCATGTCAGCATGTGAAATGGAGATAACGGTATAGTCAACCTCTGTGGATATACAGTAAGTGACCACCAATTACCACATAGGTGTTAACCCATTACATACATCACATGTAATGACGGACCTGGGTACACAAGGGATAGATATCCTGCATAGGACAAACATGTGGCTGTAGTGTTAACAGAAACAATCCATATACCAACCTAATCATGAAGGTTATGACATCTAGATAAGGGGAGGTCATTGTGGTTCTGCAGTTATCCTTCATCAGCGTTACAAATGACCACAACAGCCCCTGTGGGTGTACCTCAGCAGACACCTCCATCAACTGTAAAGTCCACAACAGTACCTCACCAGGAGTATCAAAGAGCTTGAACACATGTAATGTGTTGCCTGATTAAACAGAGTGCAACTCCACACACTGCCATGCTGGCCACCCAGACGCAAGCTGTGCCTGATGTAGAAAGCCATGTCCAAGCTGGAATCAATGAACATGCTGCACCTTGTACAATCTGAATGGCAGTGAGCTATGCACATGAGGGACCTGAACCCCAGCACTGACATACATAGGACAAGCTGTACTGCATTATCCATAACACAGAAGCCACCCCACGCATGAGTAAACTACCAGTACAGGTTATCCATAGAGTCACTCATTGATTCTCCTCAACAGGAATCTTAATGAGTGGATGGGAGACGGTAGGTTTACCCTGGGTATCAATGTTATGTCACAGGTAGACAGAGGCACAGTATACTACACAAGACATATGTCATGGCAAACTACACTTACAATGTGTCACAGGACAAACACACTCTCAGACTAGCATTAGAAATGGCCTAGGGCACATCGGTAGTGTTTGCCAATGTACACCTATGTTGTGGAATACACTACTGATGTTGGATGAGGCTGTTGTAAGTAGTTCATATCCGAACATAATGCAACATGGTCAGATAGGTTCATAGGTTTATACTAGGCTATCTGCCCTAAGGCAGGTATAAGCCCAGCCCAGAGTTTTGTGGCGTACGCCACCCCTTATATGGAAACAATACTGTGCCCATTAGTTTGTCGTGCCTCTGTCCAGCAGTGGCACAGAGACGGTCCCCGGGGTAAACCTATGATCTCCCATCCACAGGTAAAGATTCCCCTTGAACAGAGCCAGTGAGGTGCTCTGCCTCACATGGACCGGGATTGTATTCCACAGCATAGGGAGTCTCTGAGTGATAAATCTATCCCTCCAATATGTCCTACTTATATCCCTGCTAAGGTTTAAGTCACTTGCCCTAGTGGTTCTGGTGGATTTGGCGATTTTGAGGTGGAGCATGTCCATTACTTCCTGGTTGGACATGGCCTTGCATGTCAGGCACATGTCACCTCTGGAGTGTCTTCAATCTGGCAGCATATGACAGATGTTGGAGACCCTTTATCCTTTTGGTGAGGACTTTTGGGGTCTCTCTGATTGCTGCAGATGTCAGGTGAGATACATCCAGAATGGGGCATTGTACTCGATCATTGGTCTGATAAGTGAAGAGTACAGGGGAACAATGACCCCACTAGATCTGGATGTGAATCCCTTCCTGATCAGGTGGGCAATGTAGAAGGTCTTTCTAGCCACGTTAGCAACGTGAGTGTCGGGAGAAAGGCCACTGTCAACCTGGGTCCCCAGGTCCATGATAACCTCCTCTGTGCTTACAGGATTGCCACCTATATGGTAGCTTGGGGTTACCTTGCTTTCCCTGCAGGGTATGACTATACATGTTTTGGCATTTAACGTCAGGCCATGGCTCTGGCACCAGCTATCAGTGTCCGTGAGTCCCTTCTGAAGGATATCCGTGTCTGATGCACTGTCCACTATGGCGCCCAGTTTGCAGTCATCTGCAAACCTTGTCAGCCAAAGTCCTCCCATGTTGGCCTGTACCTCTGAGAAGTAGATGACGAACAATAGGGGGCCAAGGACTGAGCCCTGTGGGACACCACTTGTGACCAGCTCGGAGTCTGACATAGCACCAGCAACTCTAACCCTGTGGGTCCTGTCCTTAAGCCAGTTTGCAACCCATCTTGTGACATATGGGTTTACACTTAGGTTGGTAGGTCCTTCTACAATACCCGAGTGGGGTAATGTGTCGAAAGCCTTTGCAAGGTCAAGGTAGGCTGTATGGACTGCCCTTCCCTCAGCAATGGCCTTAGTGACTGTTTTGAAGAAGTCGACCAAGTTCAAAAGGCATGATCTGCCCTTGACCAAGCCAAACTGGGATGGGTCCAATGTCTGCATGTCCCCTATATCTTTGTTTATGAGCTCCATTATGATCCTCTCCATAGCTTTGCAGACTAGACTTGTTAAGCTTATGGGGTGGTAATTACCAGGGTCCATAGAGGCACCGCCTTTGTGCAGATGTGCACAACTGGACTCTAACCAGGCTGTTGTGCACACTATGGAAATGTAAAGCAGTGATAGGACTAAAGCCCAGGATACTGACCACCACAGTGAAAGTACTGAACCACTACACTATACAGTACTACAGTGTTAGGTCAGTATGAACGGATGTTGACAATTGTGTGCAAAGTATCCCATGCAAAACCTGCAGGCACAGTATACTCCCTGTTGTGTTCACACAAGCATTTGGACAGTAACTACACAACATGGCACAGAACACACAACCATAAACTGGAGGTATTTGTTGAAGGTCACACTCATCCACAAATGTGATGGGCTGCAGAGTTCAACATATGGAAAGCTCACACTGGGCATGCTCACACACTTAGATAAATGAGACATCTTTCACACAACATGCCATGGGAAGGCTGAACTGGGCATGCTCACACACTTAGTCCAAATGTTACTCTTAGCAACTGTGAAAACACACCAGAGGATGCTCATTCCCCTTTCTAGACACTGATCATGTCAGCACCCTATAAGTATATCAGGAGAAAAGGAATCTCCCAGTAATCTGAATAGCGTGCTCTGCTAATGTGTCTGTCTCTAGTGTCATAACATAGTTAGGTAGGGGTTTGAATCCAGCAAGTGTGTGTGTGAAGGGGGTAAGTGTGTATGAAAGGAACATCCCTTTTGGCAACTGTGAAAACACACCACAGGATGCTCATTCCACTTTCTAAACTCTGATGATGTCAGCACCCTATAAGTATATCAGGGGAAAAGAAATCTCCCAGTAATGCGAATAGCGTGCTCTGCTAATGCATCCGTCTCTAGTGTCATAACATAGTTAGGTAGGGGTTTGAATCCAGCAAGTGTGTGTGAAGGGGGTAAGTGTGTATGAAAGGAACATCCCTTTTGGCAACTGTGAAAACACACCACAGGATGCTCATTCCACTTTCTAAACTCTGATGATGTCAGCACCCTATAAGTATATCAGGGGAAAGGAAATCTCCCAGTAATGCGAATAGCGCGCTCTGCTAATGCGTCTGTCTCTAGTGTCATAACATAGTTAGGTAGGGGTTTGAATCCAGCAAGTGGCATGTGTGTGTGTATGAAAGGAACATCCCTTTTGGCAACTGTGAAAACACACCACAGGATGCTCATTCCACTTTCTAAACTCTGATGATGTCAGCACCCTATAAGTATATCAGGGGAAAGGAAATCTCCCAGTAATGCAAATAGCGCGCTCTGCTAATGCGTCCATCTCTAGTGTCATAACATAGTTAGGTAGAGGTTTGAATCCAGCAAGTGGCAAGTGTGTGTGTGTATGAAAGGAGCATCCCTTTTGGCAACTGTGAAAACACACCACAGGATGCTCATTCCCCTTTCTAAACTCTGATGATGTCAGCACCCTATAAGTATATCAGGAGAAAGGAAATCTCCCAGTAATGCGAATAGCGTGCTCTGCTAATGTGTCTGTCTCAAGTGTCATAACATAGTTAGTTAGGTAGGGGTTCGAATCCAGCAACTGGCAAGTGTGTATGAAAGGGATGGTAAGTGTGTATGACAGAAATATCCCTTTTGGCAACTGGGAAAACACACTACAGGATGCGCATACCCCTTTCTAAATGATATCACAATTATTTATGGCTTTTGATTACAGACATGCCACGTGTGTTTTGCCCACACAGAATGCCCATGTGTGCGGGTTGTCTCTCACAATAATGCATGACATTGATTAAACCAGTTATGGCAATGCACACATGATGTATGTGTGTGCCAAATACACATATGTACCTGTGACCTTCAATGGTTACCATGTGTGATGCCTGCCACATGTGAATACATGGTATTTGCACAGGGTAACATTATGACTGTGGTCTTCTGTGCAGGTGCTGCATGTGGGATGTGTGGTCTTCTGTGCAGGTGCTGCATGTGGGATGTGTATATACAGTGTGAGATGTAGATGCTATCAGCCTAGTAGTGAGGGATACACACCTGGTCTGGGGCATATAGTCTACCTGTTGTTGATGAACAGGTGCTGCATGTTTTCACCTGTTGTGGGAGTGGTAAGACGTTATTCCATAGCAATGCAGTGACCGCATGCTAAGAACCGTTCAGCTAGGGTGTTGTAGCTACAGTAATTCATTAGCATTCAGTAATATGTCAGAATCCCTGGTGAGGGTCTGATGCCAACCAAGGTCAGGGTTCTACCAGCCTGTTTCACTTGCTCAGTGATCCCTTCCATGTTCCCTATCATGTATCCCAGTGAGGGACATCCCACATCAGCTGTGGTGGCATGGACAATGACTGAGTCATATGTGTCCATGCATCTGACTGACCTGTATGCTTGTGTTATGTGGTGGACCATAGTGCCCCATGAGCATATCACTGTGACCTCCACCTTGTCCAGCCTGGTGAGCATGTCCTCACTGTACTGGACAATAAAAGTACCTAACACAACTGCAGCAGTAGTGTTGTATAGCTGTACAGACTGTGCTTGTTTGGCACACAGGATTTGTGTGCTATGTGTTATGCGTGCTGTGTGCAGGCCTAACGTATGCCTGTGTGCCAGCTGCAGAGGTGTCTGCCAGTCATGCAGGATGCTATCCTTAGGCTCCACGAGTGGCCCGGTGTGTTTCCATGCTTGTATTGCTGTCAGTGTAGGTCCACATCAGACTGGTATTGCTGTCACTGTAGTATTTCATGCCACCTGACAGGTTATGCCAGTACTGGGTTCAGAGTGCTTAGTCCACAGTTTGGCCATGTGTTTCCATCTCATACATGTGTTGTACATCCATGGGTAGGGGATAGGGTTGACTGTGTACATGTGGCAGCTGTGACATTACTACATGACTCACATATTCCACAACTGTACCATAGAGGTGACTGACAACTGACCTTTGCACATGCTACCATAGTATTGAGATTGCATTGGTGATTAACAGCACATAGGGCCAATGGTGAACAAGATACATAGGTCCATAGGTTCATACAGGGATGTCTGCCCAGGGCATTTATCCACCTAGCCAGAATGTGTGTGGCTTTCACCATGCATTGTAAATCTATCTTGCTATGCCCTTTTCCAAGGTTAGTATACTGTGCCTCTGTCTAACAGTGACACATAAGTGATACCCAGGGTAACCCTACAATGTCACATCCAGTCATTAATATCACTCTTGAAGATAGTCACTGAGTGACTCTGCCTAACCTCTATTGGGATAATATTCCAGAATGAAGGGAGCCTCTGAGTTATGAATGTGCCCTCCAGCATGTCCTATGTATATCACTCCTGAGGTTCAAGTCTTTCCAGCGTGTATCCTGATGGGATCTGGATATTCTGAGGTGCAGCATGGCCATTAAGTGAGGGTTTGACATGGCTTTATATGTCAGGCACAGATTGCCTATGAAGAGGCAGTATGCCACTGAGTAGAGCTGCTGTTTCTTTAACCAGTCAGTATGTGGCATCTGTTTGAGCCCTTTGATCCTCTTGTCGAGGTACGTATGTGGTCTTTCCAGTTGCTGCAGGTGTCTGGTAAGGTGCATGCCGACAGGGTCATTATAGTCATTTATGGGCATGATGAGGGATGAGTAAAGGGGCACAATGTCCTCCCCTGATCTACATGTGAATCCCATCATGATGATGTGGCCCATATAAAATGTTTTCCTAACCACTTTGTCCATGTTGTTGTCAAATGGTAGAATGCTATCAACCTGTGTACCCCAAGGTCCATAATTCCTTCGTCTGCACTTAATGGATTAACACATATGTGGTACTTTGTGGTCACTTTGTGTTTGACAAAGGGGATGACTATACGCTTTTGTCATTCACCTTGAGGCCATGGCTGTGGCACAAGCCGTGTGTTTGCAAGAGGCCCTTTTGGAGGATGCGTGTGTTAGCTGGAGAGTTGATTATGGCATCCGGTTTGCAGTCATCTGCGACTTGCTCAGCCACAGTACTTCCATGTTGGCCTGTACCTATGATAAACATATAATGAACATGACAGCTCCCAGGGCTGAGCCTTGTGGGACACCACTTGTAACTGGTTTGAGGCTGACATGGCTCCAGCAATTCTAACCATGTGTGTTCTGCCCTTGAGCCACTGTGCAATATCCATAGTGACATAGGGGTTAATATGTACACTGGTGAGCTTCCTAGAATGCACAAGTGGGGTATTGTATCAAAGGCTTATGCAAGGTCCAGGTAGGCTGTGTAGACCTCCTTCCCCTTGACAGTGGCCTTGGTGACTGTTTCAAAGAAATCAAACAGGTTTGAGAGGCAGGATCTGCCATTAACAAAGCCAAACTGTGTATGGTGACATGTCTGTAGGTCCCCAATATCTATATATGTGAGGTTCATGATGATCCTTGCCATAGCTTTGCAGACCAAGCTATTCAGACATATGGGCGAATAGTGTCCAGGATCCGTTAAGGCACCACCTGAATGTAGAGGGACCACTGTTGCTGTACGCCACTCTTTGGCCACATATCGTGTAGTAAGGCTGGGATTGAACAGTAGTGTTATGTCTGGGTGTAGCTCTTCTTGTGGTTCATGTAGGACACAGCCTGGGACACTGTCTGGTCCCATTGATGCAGTGTTTATTGCTTTGGAGAGGGCAGCTCTTACCTGAGCATCTGTGATGTCAGGGGCAGCACTCTGCTGGGAGACATATTTGCCCTTTTGGTGTGGTGGGGGGGAGAAGGTAGCAGTGAACCTGTCCACTAGGATGTTGGCAATGTCTGTGTGTTTTGTATTTCGTGTGACATCTTGGATTACCTCTGAGCATATCTGGGTATTACCACCCAGGTTCCTAACATAACTACAGAAAGCCTTGTGATTATCCTCAGTGGCTTGTGGAATCTTCTCTCAAAGATGGCCTTAGACAATCGTATGAGTGCCTGTAGTTGTCTTCTAATACTCATCAGTGATGCCTTCACATTTTGGGAGTTTGTTGTATCATGTAGTGGCTTCATCCTTCTATTGTATAGTTTGTTTATGGCTGGTGTCCAGCACACAGGACGTCTGCCTTTGGAGGATTGGGTCATGCTTTCATATGTGGTTGCATGATCCATGCATTCCTGAATGTGTCCATAGAATGCCTTTATACAGGTATCTGCAGTCTGGTCCATATTTTCAACAGGCCTGGGGCCTTTGAAGGTTTCCACATCATTTATGAGGGGTGTGAACATGCTTGACATGAGCTGTTGACTGACGTCCGCCCTCCAGACTGAGCAAGGTGAGGGTCACATTTAGCTACCTGTCGGGTGATAGAATGTGCCACATAACACAGGCACACAGGTCACTCCACAGCAAGTACAAGTATGAGGCAGTCATTGTCCATGCTGGTGCAAACAACCTGAGACGTACCTCCCTGGACCACATGGAAAGAGACACAGAGGAGCTCTTACAGCACCCTCTCAATCTCAGGACTCCCACACAGCCTTCATGCTCACACTGGAGAGTATAGATTTCTCTGCAAACACCATCATACTGGGTGACGTCAGCTACCCAAACATAGACTGTGAACATTACACAAGCCACAATACCCAAGCTCTAGGGTTCCCATAGATCAGACACTCTTTAGCTATGGAACAGGTAATCAACCTTCCCACAAGAGGGGCAGATATACTAGACCTGATCATCACAAACATGAGTACAAAATGCTCACCACTGGAAGTATATCCCTCATTGTTGCAATCGAACCATATACTAATCACACTGGAGTACTGGATCCCCGACATATGCAAACCTCGAACACATCCATGTGTGTGTGGCAAATGCCCCTATTAGCAACTGTGACAGTACACTACAGGATGCAGATTCCCCTTTTGAAACACTGATGATGTCAGGACTCTATAACTATATTACCTGAATTAAAGTCCTCCAGTAATTCGTATAGCGCTCTGCTAATGTGTCTTTCTCCAGTGTCATAACATAGTTAGGTAGGGGTTTGAATCCTGCAAAGGGAATGTATGTGTGTTAGTATGAGTGGGGTTTGTGTGTGTGCATAATGCTGGGAGGGATAAGTGCCTTTTGCCAACTGGGAGAACACACTACAGGGTGCACATCCCTCCTCCTACACACAGATGATGTCAGCACCCTCTAAGTACAGCATTAGAAAGAATTTCTCCCACTAATGCAAATAGCACACTCTGCTAATGTGTCTGCCTCTACTGTCATAACACAGTTAGGTAGGGGTTTGAATCTTGCAAATGGAAAGTATGTGTTTTACTGTGGGTGGGGTTAGTGTGTGTGCACAATGGTGGGGTGGGATGTGGCTTTTGCCAAATGGGGCTATGCACTGCAGGGTGCACATTTCCCTTAACAAGCAGTGATGTTGACAGCACCCTATACAAACAAAACTACAAAAGAGAAGGTGGTGGTACCAATAACACATGTAAGGTAACACTTCTTCAAGTAATGTCCACAAAACGAAGTAGGATAAACGAACAATCCTTTTACTCTATACAAACAACATGACAACAGACAACTGCCAGTACTCAGTATAGTGTTACATGCTACTGTAACATGCACATGTACCAGAATATACCTAGATAGTGTTTTGAAGCCTGAATGTGGCAAGTGTGTGGATGTGGGATGTGTCTGTGTGTGCATTTCCGTATGGGAAACATGTTTGATGTGGCAATCAGGGTACCACAGTACCTGATGCACAGTACACCTTTGAACTAATGAGGTTGCCTGCACCCTGTGAGTACAGGTAGAGAGGAGGAAATCGGTAGTAATCAACATAGTGCACTTCTCAAATGTGTACCTGTCATGTATCGACAGCTACTCATGTAGGGTAATAAATAATGGGAATGGCAGGTGAGCGTGTGCATGTGTGGGGTATCAGGGTGTGTGTAAATGCATGTGTGACAGAACAGATACATATAGCTGAATCTACATAACAGCACATGATGCATTCCCATAGTCAATGGTAGCATGTGATGGTGTGCAGCTGGTACACTTTGGTAAGTAGTATGGGTGCAGATAACAATTGAGGACATTCATACAGTTACTGCAGCAGGACTGCTGGGATATACACACAATCATAGTGGAACAGTGAACAGTTACCAACATGTTACTACTTATACACATCTATGTAGTCACCCTGTGCATCAGCAACGTGTTTACCTTTTCCTGCACCAATGTTGTAGTATGCAGGAGGTGGCACAGTGTCATCATATGCACAGGGTGTGGGTTAGGTATGCCCAAGCCAGCCACTGGTAACACCAATTGACATGTGTGTGTATGTGTGTTTGTGAGGGGCAGCAGTACAGGGTGGACCAGTGTTGGTGCAGTGTGTGTGTGTGTATGTGTTTGCCCTAGGTGTTAGATTTCTGCATGTGTGTAAGCACGCACACAGTCCCACATAATGGCTGCCATGTACAGGGTTTTGTGGACAGCCACAGACTGCACCTGTCAGGTCATCCAGATCAGTGTCTGTGGGCACGGACACGGTACCTGTGCCTGGCAGGGGTGCTACGGGCCGTATCCGGTACTAACCCAGACTGGGTACTGTCATCGGAAGCGGGGGTGTGTTGACTGGACACAGTTCCCTGTTGGGACTGTCCAGAGCCACGTGCACATGGTCTCCTGGGGCGTCCTGATGACAGCACAGACCCAGCATTGCTGGGGCTGGTGCTGGCACTTGAGGTGCGTGAGTGGGCCTGTTGTCGTCCGCGGCCACTGCCAGCTGGTGCTGTTGCTGGCATACGACGCCACGTCGCAAACGCACACCATCGCCCTGGCCCATGGACATCTGGTTGTGGAGCAGCTGTTGTATGTCCCCACAACGTCTGTCAACGACATCTGTGAAGTTACGGATAGCATTCGCAACGTCACGCATGCCGTCTGTCATGGCTGTGCGACATGCTCTCAGCTCCCTCAGACCCTGTCTGGTGTACCTTTCCATACGTGCCTGTGCCTGCATAACAGTCCTCCACATTGGTGGCAAAGTACCACATAGGTGTTAGGCCATTGAGTACAGAAGACGTAATTGGGGACCTGGGGAACAAACATGATAGCAATCTGTCATTTGTCAACCACATGGCCAACGTGGATTGAAAGACATGTTATATAGCCCAGCTAATCATGAGGGATTCACATGTATGGCAGGGGAGGTCATTGTGCCTCTTTACTCATCCATCATCAGGCCTATAATTGCGTACAATGCACCTTTTGGGATGTACCTAACCAGACACCTACAGCAACTGGTAAAGGCCAACAGTACCTCATCAAGAGGATCAAAGGGCTCAAACAGATGCCATATGCTGCCCAGTTAAAGGAAATCCAGCTGTACTCAGTGGCATACTGCCTGTTCAGAGGCAATCTGTGCCTGCCATATACAGCCATGTCCAACCCAGAAGTAATGAACATGCTGCACCTCAGGAAATCAGAGTCCCATACAGCCACACGCTCAGGAGACCTGAACCTCAGCACTGACATAAATAGGACATGCTGGAGGGCCATATTCCTAACCCAGAGGCTCCCTTCACTCTGTAATGAACTCACACTACAGGTTAGGCAGAGTCCCTCATTGACCCTCTTCCATAGGAATCTGGATGAGTGGATGGAGATCATAGTTGTACCCCGGGTATCACTTCTATGTCACTGTTAGACAGAGGCACAGTATACTAACGTCGGACAAGGGCATAGCAGCATAGATCGTGATTGGGTGCCGAGAGACAAACACATTCTACTAGGCTTATCAATGCCCTAGGGCAAATAGCCTAGTATGAACCTATGAACCTATGTGTACTGCTATAGTACTTCTGCCATATGTTGCATGTGTGTGTGTTGTGGGTATGCACAGGTAATGGCCAGATATTTCTGCACAGGCGACACGTCTGAAACACTCTGTGTGTTCATCCCTACATACTGGATGTGTGTTGCCATCCAACCCTGTGATGTGGACACACATTACTCAGCCTGGATATACATATCCCAACAACACCACAAGCACAGTACACTACCTTGCTATGTATGCATGTAATTACACAGTTATTCACTAGTTAGGACTGTGATGCTATCCATGCAGCCCATTGGGCCAGTGGAAGCCACAACACACACTGCTGGCCCTTTGCAAAAGCTTACCACAGACATCCCACATAGTGCATGTACTGTGCACACACATATCTAACCCAGAACATATGCACACCACTTATTTATCCTGTCCAGTGGACTACAGATACAGGCACATTGTATAACAATAGCAGGAGGCTACTGCAGCACAGGGCAGATTCACATGAAGGCAAGGCATCTGTGGTCAGCAGTGTTAAGATGCTTCACATTCACCAAATGCACAGATATTGGCAACATTGTTGCAGACAGTTTAGGTGCAGGTACCCCCCCCATTCTCCTACACAAGTGGAATTAGTTATCACAGATGACTGTAACCTCCCTATCCTCTCACATGTCCAGGTGAGGGCCACCCTCAACATTGCAGAACACATAGCATCACTGTTACGAAATGGTATCCCTGGATGTGTGCTACGTTCATCCCTGGAGGACACAGCACCACATGACAGACTGATATTAATCCCTGGCCATGCTACAGGATATGTACCTGAACAGTGCCATACATACACAGTGGTCCCACACCAATGAGGAGTAACCTCTACTGACCCTGGTAACTACTGCATCATATGCACAACTGGCCTTGTGTTCTAAGCTATGGAAGTTTTAAGTATGGGCAACATGTACAGCAATATTACATATGTATATATTTCAGGACTATGTACACACAACCTATCTCATGGACATACCTATAGATAGTGAACTATGATACATTTGGAGGTGTCACAGTAAACACAGTATTAACCTGCTACTTTGCATTACCTGTGTTTGTGGCAGCTGTTGCTGTGTCAGTGGTGCTGCTTGCTGTTTGCTGCTGCTGCTGGTTTTGCTGCTGGCTGTCTGTATATTTTTTTTATTTCTCTCTCTGTCTCTCTCTCTCTCTCTTTCTCAGTAGGTTTTGTGCAATGACTGTATTGCATGTGTGGAGTGTGGGTACTGGATGCTTTTGTAGGTATCTGCATAGGTCCATGTGATGGCCTCTGCACCAATTGTAAGGCAGCATTGGCTAATTGCATACAGCCAGTTGTGTACTGATTGCATGTCTCACTGTGATTTCAGGACAGTGCTATAAAAGGGTATGTGAGATAGGCGTTGCCCTTTCAGATTGTAAGGGCGTGGACCATGCTGGTATGCTGTTGACAATGTTCTGTGAGTGTGAAGGTTAGTACATCTCTCATGCTTCATGCTGTGTTGTGAATTCAGGTTGCTGCATTTCTCGCCTGTTCCCTGTAGTGAGTGTGTATGCATACTGACACCTACGACTATATTTCATATGTATTGCTATATATACATATGTGTACATATACATACTTTCATATATGTACATTAGCTGACAATATTGGGTACAAGCTAACAATTTGCAGGGCTGTTTCTGTTAACACTACACTAGTATGGGAATCCAGTAATTGGGACAGTAAAAGTCTGCCTGACATGCTTTGGGTAGTACACATACTATATTGCCTTTATCTTCATTCCTACTATTACATGTTCCACTTATTTAGCACTATATTCCTGTATGAGAGTCATGGCTTACTGGTAGGTCATACAGACTAGTGTTACAATGGTCTTGTGGTAGGGCCTACTAGTATGCTTATATTTTGCTTTCAAATTGAGTATAGGGCCTATCAATCAGAGTGCTGGGGGCACCTTTAAGCAGTTAAAGGGGTTAGTAGGTCTCACAGGAGTCAGGCTGTGTTGCAGATTCTGGTTGCTGCATTTATCTTCACTGTTTCCTGTAGTGAGTGTGTATGGATACTGACACCTACCACTATATTTCATATGTATTAATATATATATATATATATATATATATATATATATATATATATATATATATATGTATGTGTACATATACATACTTTCATATATGTACATTACCTTACATTATTATGTACAAGCTAACAATTAGCAGGGCTGTTACTGTTAACACTAAACTAGTATGGGAATACAGTCGTTCAGGCATTACAAATCTACCTGACATGCTTTGGGTAGTACACATCCTATATTACCTTTATATTGATTCCTACTATTACATGTGATATTTATTTCAGCACTATGTTCTTGTATGAGAGTTATGGCTTAGTGGTAGGTCATACAGACTAGTGTTACCAAGGTCCTGGATTTGGAACTGACAGTAGGAATTTTTTCTTTCAAACTGAGTATAGGACCTGTCAATCAAAGTGCTGAAGGCACCTTTACGCAGTTAAAAGGGTTATTAAGTCTCACAGGAGTCAGGCTGTGTTGTAGATTGTGGTTGCTGCATTTATTTTCACTGTTTCCTGTAGTGAGTGTGTGTGAATACTGACACCTACCACTATATTTCACATGTATTAATATATTTATATATATATATATATATATATATATATATATATATATATATATATATATATATATATACATATGTGTACATATAATACTTTCATATATGAACATTACCTCACATTATTATGTACAAGCTAACAATTAGCAGGGCTGTTTCTGTGAACACTAAACTAGTGTGGGAATCCAGTAATTCAGGCATTAAAATCTACCTGACATGCTTTGGGTAGTACACATCCTATATTACCTTTCTATTGATTCCTACTATTACATGTTATATTTATTTTAGCACTATGTTCTTGTATGAGAGTCATGGCTTAGTGGTAGGTCATACAGACTAGTGTTACCAGGGTCCTGGGTTCGAGACTGACAGTGGGAATTTATTTTTCTTTCGAAATGAGTACAGGACCTGTCAATCAAAAGTGCCAAAGGCACTTTTAAGCATTTAAAACCAGGTCTGCGCTCGTTTGCGCGGAGCTCACGCATGCGCACTGGCGGTGAGCTCCGTGCACACAAGCGCACACCCGCGCTATTTTCTTTGAAAGAAAAGAAAAAGGGGTGACAGGAAAGTGGTGAAAAAGGGTCACAAAGAGGGTAAGACAGTAGGGAAACAAGCTTGGTATTTGCAGGAAGGATGTAGGTGAGACCCATAGCTGCCCATGTCTTTCTCAGCAACAGCTGTGCATTTGTATGCAATTTGGTGTGACATTTGGAACCTTCCACCCCTGAGAGAGGTGTCAGGACAACATTAATACCTGTTGTACAGCCAATTGTAATTAACAGTTTCGATGTCCAGCGGACATGTGTGCAACATGGACAGCTATGTATGGGGCTTAATTATTTTGTGGATACAGAGTGCCCTTTTTTTTGTTTTTTTATCAGGTGAGAGTGGTATGTCAGGTGAGGTAGTCGGTATAGCTGGGGAGGTAGGTTGGGTAGGTTAACAGACAAGACAGACAAGACGCATACAGGGGCAGTGTATGACACATGTGGGGGGGTTACACAATTGACGGGGACGAAGGTTGGGATATCCATGGCACATGAGCCCACAGATGGCAACAGTGGAACTGATATCCCCACCCATAGGCAGTTGCCACTGTTCCTTCACAGCCCAGGATGAGGCTGTGCTGGGGGCTGTGTGGGCGGGACAACAGGCAAGCCCATAAGCTGTGCCACCTGGGCCTCAAGCTGGCGTAGGGGCCCAAGGACAGAGTCTTGGATCTCCCTTCACACCACAGACCGGACACCTTGGAGGGTGAGTGGACGTGCTCCTCCGGCCACGCTTGCAGAGGGGGGATGGGCCCCATCCCCTGCAGCGCTTCCACCCGAAGGTGGCACAGGGCCACCGGAGGAGGGTCCAGCCTGGGCACTAGTGCCAGGTGCACTCGCCAGCTGAGGTGGGAGAGGTGGGTCCGCTGGGACCTGCCTTCCCAAGCGTTCTAGGTTTGTGTGTATGTTATGTTAGTTTGGGTTAGTGGCATATTATTCCATTCAAATTAGTTGTAACAGCATGCATTGGTATTCCCATTAAACAAACACCCAGATATTAACACCATTGAACAACGGGCATATCAATATCACATGCATTATTTGAACAGAAATACACAATTGAACAACATGCAGGGTTGATTAATGGCAACAGGCCATCAGGTTTGCCGGTTTGCAGGTATGACCAGGGCACATGCAACAACAGACATGCATATATTTTTGAAACAGGACAAATGTCCATGGTTAATGAAATGTTCACATACCAATATTTAGTGTTTTTTTTATTTGCAATTATAGGGTGGGGTGGAGAAAGAAAATGATGACACATTCATAAATTATACATTCATATACATTTGTAATAGAAACACAATTAACTTGTGGGTGATACTTTCCCACTGATTCTTACTTGACTGTCATGCTAGACCTGTTACAGATACATCACTATCCTGGTTATTTTGAATTTGATCAGATACATCATCCTGCTACACTTTGATGACAGGGCAGGGGACAGCTATGGATGTTTAGTATGTCAGACAATCATTCATTCTATCTGCAAATTGCTGACTGTGATCACCATATACAGAGTTTGGCCTGAACATTCAAGAGTCAGACACACTGAAATCAGTTTGGGATGTTAAGTTTTAATTCCCACATGCATTTATTTCTGTAGAACCACACTGAAGCTTATATATTCAGGTGCTATTACTACGTTATTCATTGATACATGACCCTTTCTGTCACTCTCACACATCCTGCAATTTCACAGTTCAGGTTGGTACTTCTAGGCTTTGTTCACATATTAGACCTGTGGGGATTCCAACACTTTCCAGCAGCCTCACTTCTGTCATGATTCAGCATTTCAACAGGGGATATATCTCACCTGTGATTACCTCAGCTTCTGAAGCTGTACTCTTGAGACTACTGCAGGTTATACTACATTTAATTGATGGTGGGACATCTGTATTACAGCACTATTTATTTCTATCACTTATATTCCCAGTTTCACTTGCATACTGATGAACTTGTTGCAGCCATACCTGCAGACTTTTACTTGCTGCTTGCACATTCTATTACTTTTAATCAATACACTGCAGTGTTCTGCTACGTGCTACACTATAATATTTATTTACAAGTACTAGGTGGGGTTACTAACCTGCATGGTGGCGCAGCCGCACCAGCCTCCGCTCATGTGCCATTCGATTCGCAGAGCGGACACCTGCAGCTGTAATACAAAACAAGTAATATTGGAATACACATCTCCTTGGTATCAGCTAGTTGAATTCCTTACATACATAAGTAAAATGTAACTTACTCAGTAGTGGGGCGTTGGGCATATCCCGGGCCTCCTGGATCCATTGGGTCAACTGGTCTTGCTTACGTTGCTTCAGGTCCGCATGGTGGTGACGGACCTGCTCACCAGTGCGTGGAATGCCAGTAGCACTGGTCAGATCATGAGCCAACTGGTCCCATGCCTCCGCCCTGTACGCTCCCCATGAGACCTGGCCCTGCATGAGTTGGGCCTCATGATGGTGAACTAGGAGCCAGACCATGTATCTGGACTCCTCAACACCCCACCACTGTGCTCGAAAGCAACGTCCCTCCCCTACTCCACTCATTCTGCCTGCAGGTCTATTCTACAATCGTTTATGCTGTGTATTCCCACCTATGGGGCTTATATATGCCAATTTTCCTGCACATTTCTATGATTGGCCAGTTTAGAATTGTATCTACTTCACAGAAACTGCTTTATCAAGCTCCATTTTGGCTTATATCCTATTTATATGCTATTTCTGCATTTCTAAGTACTGCTGTCATAGCTTAGTGGTTTAGTACCTTGACTCTAGTGCATGGTATCCTGGGTTCGAATCTGACCACTGACTTTTAAATTTTATGACTGTCTGGAAATGACTTCAGGACCTGTCAATCAATCATGCCAAAAGCACTTTTAAACACTTTAAAACCAGGTCTGCGCTCGTTTGCGCAGAGCTCACGCATGCGCACCGCCGGTTAGCTTGTGGGAGCGTTGCGCAAATGGTGTGCGCTGGATTACACCTTAATTGGCTAGTAACACACATGTTAAACGTAGCACAGCTAGTTGCACACAGTTTGAGCCTGTTAAACCAGTCCTTAGCTATGGGCAAGCAGTTTGCAGTTTGTGAAACACTACTTAGCTACAGGCACTCTGTCTCACTGCAGTTTAGCTATCAGTACATTTCTAAATATTTTTATTATTGTATTACTTGAAAACATATGCTCCATTTCATTCCATTTTACAAAAGGGAATACTTTTACATTTGTACAATACTGTCAGGGGCCTTTTTAGTGCTTATTTAAAAAAAAAGGTTGTTGTGTGGGCTCGAACCTTGCCTGCCTGCTCTCAAGCCGACAACTCTACCGCTATGCTATTACTTCTTGGCTTACTTTGCATATTTAGTTCTTATATCCTTTTCCACTGATTGCTAACTGCAGTTGCGCTAGTAGCACACCCGCGCACACGAGCGCACACAGTAGCACACATTTACGGGGTTTAAAAAAAATAAAACATTTTTTATTTTCATTTTACAACATCTGTTCACTTTTTACATTGCTGGTCTGTGGGGGCATGTGTTGTGTAGTGTGGTTATTCACATTTCCATGGCTTCCCTCGTGGCTGTTTACTTTCAGCCATTCTAGACTTCTGGGGGCGTGTCTACGGACACGCCCCCTACTCTCTTACACGGACCGTGTAAGAGTTACAGTGTGATTCAGCATGCCTCATGCACCTCATGCATATGCATGACATGCTGACATCACACCGTTTAACTGCAGCCTCCGTGTAAGAGTTATAACTCTTACACGGAGGCTTCCTGAATCCTGCCCATAATGTTCTCATATTCTCAAAAGAGACAAGCATAAACTTTAACATGTGAGCATGGCAATTAAGAATTATAAAGATAAGTGTTGCAGAAGAGTAGACTTTTTCTCAAATCTTTCAAATGTTTTCTCATCCTTGTCAGAGGGGCTGTGACTCACACTTACAAGATGTTTAGCTTTAGCAGCAGCTGGGTTTACCAATGACATCACTGATACGTCTATTAGAAAATAAAAACTTACAAGACTGAGGAATATCATAAAACCTGTTTGCTTTCTTAGGGGCAGCAGGCTGGCTATCAGGCAAATTACAGGCTGTAATGAATGCATCCTCCAGTGCTGGAAGAGCAAGAGGAACTGGAGTATGTTTAGGAAATTCCAGTTGTAATAAATCACTAAATGTCACATCACAACATCTTTTCCAAGTTTAAAAATAATATTTTTACAGAAAAAAAAAGTTAAAGATCATGTTTAAAGGTACAAAATGAACTTTCCACACACAAAAATAGTGTTTGCATGCATCTTTATTCATATGAACACTTTTTCTGTGTGAAAAGAAAAGTGCATTTTGCAGACTTTAAAAAATATTAAGTTTTAAACATTTCTTTACAGTGTGGAGAACAAAACACACTGAGCCATGTTTACATGTTAAATTAACAGTCTGACAAAAACACTAATCATTAGGTAGGTAGTTTTTTGGCCAGATTGTTAATTTAACAGGTTGGCAATTATATAACATAACTGTTTTACAATTACTTACCTATACTAATCCAACATAATTAGAGCTGGAACCCAAAGTGACGTAAGCATCCCCTGCTTGTCCATGAATATTAATGCCATAAACACAGCTCAGTACATTTAGTTTTCCATATTTGGAAGCAATTTTTAAAAACATTTTATTTGTGAATGAGTGTTTAATAACTTTTTTTTATAAAAACAGAAGGCTGATTTCAGCCTTTAAACATGATCTTTAACTTTCTGTCAAAAAATAAGAAGTGGACATTTTTTTTCCTGCAGGGAATTTATCTGCCCAGCAATGGAAAAGTATTAGATGACGGTTAATCCTCGAAAGCTTACAAAAGGAGTACTCTTATGTGGCAGAAAAGCTTTGAAGGGTTTAGTGCCCAAGCCACTAGTTTTCTTCAGCTATGCTTGACCTGGTAATGGTTTGAACATGTGGAAGGTGCCCTTAAGTTTTGGAAGTTGACCATCTGTTATATCTTTAGAAAGCAATAACCCCTAAAGCTAGGGCCACTGCAGCAGTAATCAGATGATGAACAACCCTAATTACTGCCTTTGAGTCCAGTGGCAGATCTGCATTATCAATTATTTGTACAAGACCTCCATTTGGAAGTATTCCTGCACCCACTGGCCAGATTCTTGTCTCTACACTGTGCTCTATCCTCCCTAAGAGCAGACAGTTCCCTCTCTAACCTAGTGTCTATCCACTATTCTCCCCTTTCTACCCATTCTCTCCATTTGCTTTCTTTTATGAAGAGTATTCATTTATTACTTTGTTTTTCCCAGTTTTCTCTGATCTCTCTCAATCTTTGTTCAGCCACACTTGTTCTGTTATTTTCTTCCTTCCTTCTATCATCTGAAAAGCCCTTGCTTCCCTTCTGCTAATTTGCTTTATCTTTGGTACCCTTAACACCTTTGTTATCTTTTTGATAGCCTGTTTGTATTGGTCACAAAAATCAGAAGTTGTAGCACCCAGTAGGATAAAAGCACTCATCAAACTAAACAAACAACTCAGAGGATAAAGTAAGTCTACCAAAGCCACATTTAAGGTAAATTTGGCCTCTCAGGCCAAGGACAATTACAAGGCATTCTTTAACTATGTCTGCAACCTCAAAGATAATAAATAATTGTGTGCAGAGCTCATTGTTAATGGAGCCACCTATACTGAGCCAGAAAATATAGTAAACCTACTGGCAGACAAATTTCAACTCTAACTTTAGCCCTCTCTCCCCCTCAACCTCCCCTCAGGAAATACCATCAAATATAACTCCCCCTGCTATCACTAGGGAACAGGTCCTCTCTGCTCTTGCTAGGGCCATGATTACTGCATTGATGGGCCCAGACAGTATCCCAGGATGCTTTCTAAATTGCATGAAACATGATCTATCTGGCCCTATGGTATTGCTATTTAACAGCAGTCTCCAAACAGGCTTCATGCCTCATGAAAGGAGAACAACAACAGTCATCCCACTGCACAAAAAGAGGCCACCTACAGACTCTGGAAACTACAAACCCATACATATAACTTCCTCATATGCAAGGCAATGGAAGAATTATCATAGAAATGATCAATGATGACATAAGAAACCTCCAGATACTGGACCCAACCCAATTTGGTTTCGTCAAGGGCAGGCCATGTCTACTCAACCTGATGGACTTCTTTGAGAAGATCTCCAAAGCAATGGATGAGGGCAAAACAGTTTGCACTATCACCTTTGACCTGGCCAAAGCATTTGACACAATACCCTACATGGGCATTGTTGATAAACTCAAGAGATTAGGTATAAACCTTTATATCACCCAGTGGATAGCCATCTAGCTCATCGACAGGTCCCAGGAAGTTAGAACTGGGGAGTCCACCTCTACAAAGAGGCCAGTCACAAGCTGAGTCCTTTGGGGATCAGTCCTGGGACCACACCTTTTTGGAATTTACTTTTTGTTGTTCCTAGCATTGTCTTTTGAGGGCTCAACCTCTCTCTTGTCTTTTTAGTTAGCCCAGCTAGGGCTAATGTATGGTCCAGGTATGTGGAAGGTGTCCTGAAACTTTGAAAGCTGGCTGGCTGGCTGTTATATCCCATGCAGGATATATCCATATAGCCAATGATACTGCAGTAGTTTTAATTTGAACATCTCCTGTTATGATAAGTTTACTTACACAACTATACTGCAAATTAGGAGCAGTCATCTAATCCTCTACTGACACTAATATTCTCCAGGAAGGGCTGACACTGACAAATGACTTGTGTCAGAGCCATGGATTAAAACTAAATGCCAAGAAATGTATAATAGTATCCTTTGGGAAGTCATCCACTCCTGGTAACTATCATATTGCCAACACATCCCTAAGAGTCAACCCATTAGTCAGGCTCTTGGGTATACACAAAGACAGTATTCTAGCCTTTGACCATTATGTGTCTACAATAGTAAGGAAATAATTCTATGTTGTTCAGCTTATAAACAAAGGTATAGCATCTAGGTCCAAGTAAGTCATTGTTCCACTATATTCAGCACCCATTAGATTTATCACTGAGTACAATGCTCCCTTTGGTATGTACCTAACTAGGCACATACAACAGTTGGAACATCCACACAGGTTCTTCACTAAAAAAAAATACGGGGTGTAAGTAACATGTCCTATGCAGACCACCTCAAAGCTCTATTCCTGTATTCTGTCTCCTACAGGCTGTTGAAAGGAGATCTATGCCTGGCATACAGGGTATTATTGGACCCCGCCCTGATGAACCTCCTGTATATCTGCAAAGCAAACAGCACCAGAATTACTCATTCTAAAGACTTAAACCTTGCCTCCGATATAAATTAGGACTTGCTGGAAACACAGGGATGTATCCCAGAAACTACCCCTTCTCTGGAACATCCATGTAAACTAACAATCTTCTTTCTAACACTCAGCATGGATTCCAACCAAAACATAGCACAACTACTGCCCTGATGTCCTTTATTAACACAGTTAATCAGCACAGAAATGAAGGCATTATATTTTTTGATCTTTCCAAAGGCTTCTATACAGTCTCTCATAACAAACTAATAGCACCTCTTTTAAATCTTAAACTCAGCCACTCTGTCTTAATTTGGTTCCAGAAATATCTTGCCGGATGACAGCAAGCAGTGAAATGGCAGCAAAACCTCTCTACTCTTCAGTCTGTCACTTTGGGAGTGCCCCAGGGCTCCATCCTGGGTCCTCTCCTTTTCATTCTATTTACTGACAATCTTCACACTTCTAAACTACATACATCCCTTATTCAGTATGCCGACAATTCAGCCCTACTTTGTGCAGCTCCCTCACTCCAACAACTTCAGCTTATAACCCAGCACTCCTTCATTGCATAAAATCTTGGCTAGCCAACGCTCAGCTCATTCTTAACCCCAGTAAGACTAAGATCATGCTTTTTCAACCCACAAGGGTCACTGACCACCCTCAATTCTTCAATATTTCATCCACAAATAATACAATTATTTCTCCAGTACATCATATCAAACATCTTGGTGTAATTAAAGACAGCAACTTGAGATGTGACATTCACATTGACCAGACTATAAAATTAAAGTTTACAAAAAATGCTTCATTATATACACACAAAAATTCCTCACAAATAACACAAAAGCCACCATTGCTAGAATCCACCTTGTCTATACCCTTCTCTCACCTATGCTAACTAACCTAAAGAAATCTGATTTAAGCAAACTCAACACTTGCTACAATAAAATTGCAAAGTTTGCCACAGAATCTACTTATAGATATAATCACTGTCTAGCACTAAAAAAAACTTTCTTGATTAGAACTGCCCAGTCACTTAGCCTATAACCAAATGACCATGGCTCATCAATTATTCTAGCATCCTGATAAAACTCCTGCTCTGCATAACCTCCTCCATCCTTACTCTACCAATCGTATCTTGCATTTCACCAACACATTTTTATTGAAGGTACCTAAAGCTAACAGCTCAGCTGGAGAATCTTTCTATTCTAACTGCGTAGCAAAACTTTGGAATTCTCTCTTGCTAAATATTAAAACTATATCCAGCACTACAAAATTCAAAGAAACCTTTAAAGCATACCTCACCAAAACTTGGATATGTTCTTGGATTAACCCTGGCTAAGAATAACATCTTTAATTATCACACCTTCCCACAAATTGTAATATATACTCAATGGCATGCTGTAGAATCTCACTGTCTATTCATGTATCAAAATCTGTTTAGAATACTTGAAACTATATGTATTGTAAATTCATTATCAGTGCAAAAATGCTGTACTATATGATAAAATAGCTGCATTGTCCATTCTACACCGTGTACCCAGTCAACAAATTTAATTATCCTTTATGTATTTGAATAATAATTTTTTTACAACTATTGTACTCTTTTTTTTTTTTTTTTTTTTTTTTTTTTTTTTATGTTACTGTGGAGCTTTTCTTCCCGGGCCTCCACTGAAAAAGGAAGATCTGTCCAGTCAGACTTTCCTGGTAAATAAATGTGAAATAAATAAATAAATAAATAAACAAAAAATAAATAAACAAATAAATGAACAAATGAATTTAAGCGTAACTTGGATAATCGGATGGGGAACAGGAACTTCATCCATGGTTTAACACTTGTCTGTAATGGACACATGCAGCATGTAAATGTTTCATGTCCAAAGGTCCTGCTTACACTTATCAAGGGTACCAGAATTTGACAGAGATTGGGGATGCATGGTTAGACTTAAAAAGGCCCTAGTGGTCATAATCCTAGTACATACATATGAACCTATGACTCAGACTCTTTTTGATAAGTGCAATTGGATCATTTACATCCACCTAAGCACCCACCATCACAGGCACATGGGACCTCAGTTTAATGTCTCATCTGAAGGACAGCACACTCTGGAGGGAAGCAATCCGCTAATGCTGCACTGCAATGTCAATAATGGAAAATGAATCATCATTTAGAGTGGGAATAGAATCTCAAGCTTGCTGATGATATTTTTAAGTATATATTGGAGGGTGGAATTTTCCTTTAATGACTTTTGACGTAACTGTTATGTCTCAATATCTTAACTTTTATGATGAATAGCGCAAAATTCTGGGACAAAATGAGGGAAAATTGAGAAGTATGCTGGTTTTAAAATATACTGTGCTATTTACCAATACTGGCTGTTAAAATACAGACTAAAATGGAAAAAGTTTATTAATATGCAATCATGTACAAGTCTGTGTGAGCATTCTAACATGCAATAATGAAAAAATGCAAGTAGGTCAGATTTGTGGCATAGAGGGATAAAGTCATGACTATGACCCAGATGTCCTGAGCTTGATTGGTGACTCAGACTTTACAGGAGATGTCTGGAGAAACAGATGATTGTTGAGGCAATGCCTGCTTGCCTCTTCTCGGGGGAGGGGGGCAGTCAGGGAAGCATTTGTCATAGTGTGAGCTGTACTTAGAATCTCCATGGAAGATTAGAGATCATTGGAGGCATTTGCTTTCAAGGGGGCAGGAAGGGTTGAGAGAACACCCTCTCAGATGCAGTGACAAACAGAGCAAACTTTCATTACATGCCACCTGCTTGGGCTTCAGCAGGCATGTACACTGGGAGATGACACAGCTTAATAAAGAAAACCTTCACTCCCTGGTAAATCCCCATTACTATCCCTGTTGCTTGTCCCTCATCTTAGGAAAAAAAATTAGACATAAGAATGTCACCTCTAAAATAAATGGGTCAGTAGTAGGAGAAGGAAGAGGGTTAGATGGTCGTGTGGAGCAGAAGAAAAATGTTGCAAAAGCTGCAAACAACTTTGCATTTATTTATTTATGTATTTTTATCTGAAATGTATTATCTAGTTATTCCCACTTAACTAGCAGTCCATTTTCACAAGAGACACAAGGCTAAACTTCCTACTAAAAGAAGTACAAATACATACCAGTAGAACAGTTTGCATCTTTACGCGCACACACAGACAGTTAACCATTTGCACGCAGTCACTCTCAAGTACTTTAGTTTTAAATGGACAACTGACCAGTGATAGGAGTTCCCTGATAAAGATGGGCCACCGAAACCTATGTTTCTAGGTAGACAAGGCTTCCCTAGCTTTTCTACAGACAGTTCATTTGCTGGAAACTGAGAAGAAATAAAAAAGAAGCAAAAATAACCTCCTTAAATGGAGTAGGAAAGTAGGCAGTGACCTGGCACCAACCTAGTCAGACAAATAGCTTCTTACATGTACCTTATTTCAGCAGCACATGTAATACATGAAAGGCATTGTCTGATGGAGCTTGTTTACAGATATGTCCTTTTCTATTAGACAAAACTCCCCCAAACAGCCCTATAGACAGGAACACTACTGAAGACAACCAACAGATGAAATAAAAATGAAACAAGATTTAAATAAAACAGGGTATCTGTTGAAAGTGTGAAGACCATACTTGTGAAACTGCAAGTATGAATGAGGGAATATATATATATATATATATATATATATATATATATATATATATATATATATATTATATATACACACACACTAAGTCTGAGTTTGGGGTACTTCAGACTACTTCATTCTCTCTGAGAGTTATTAGTATATATAAATACGAGCATTATGGAGTACACATCAGCGGTTGCAAGGGAGTGAAACTTCTCTATAAAATGCTTAAAAGGAGTATCAATGAGTCTAATGACACATTGTGTTTTTTGTTTGAACTGTGTTTTATTTTTGAAAGTGTTGGGACTCACACTAGTGGCTCTAATACTTCTGGCAGTGATACAAAGAACAGCCTTAATGAATGCAGCAGGAAGACAAGCAGAAATACAGACCAATCTGTTCAGCCACACAGGCACTCTCACAAGTATCCTTGTTTTAAGAAGCTAAATGACTACTGACAGAAAGGGTTTCCTGACAGGACTGAGCCACAAAAGCAGCAGACAGTGACCCCCCCCCCCCCCCCCCAGCAACTGTACAGAAGATCAATTACTGGAAGCTACAAAATGAAATATATTTACTTATATTTTGGTTACTAGAGTAGAGCACCGAACACACCACAACTAGTCAGCCAAGGCTACTTTCAAAATAAATGCAACAAAAATGTATCAATTACAACTAACTGTGGAACACTAAGGTAATACAAACTAGTCACAAACAAAAGATATGCTGTATACAAATTTTACACTGTGTTGAGGTGTACATGTTACGAGTGCAAAAGTGGAATCAGACATGTAGGAAGAAAACAGTGAGCAGCAGGTACAGCTCTGTAAACTGTAGGGGGTGACACAAGGTGTTTAGAGGGTAAAGAAAGAGGTGAGTAATGGTAAAGACAAAGAGTCCAAGGAGCAAAGCGATTCAGACAAGTAAAAAGTTGCAAGATTACAGTGAGCAAGGAATAAGAGAAGCTATGTGCTTACTTACAGGAAGCAGAAACATAGTGGTAACCAACAGAATATCAGTGTAAACTGGGTAACTTGAGAGGAAATTAACCAAGTGCAGAGTAGTGTTTCTTAAGTGATAGGTCCTGTACTACGGCATTTACATTTGCATTGCTGACCTTAGTGTAGTCAGCATTCTTAATGAGATAATGTAGAATGGATTGCCTCAGCTTTGGAGCAAGTCCAGAAAGCCTAGAGTCAGAGCTATATAGTTTAGTACATGGGATTTGGAGAGTGGGGCCTACTGCATCCTGGCTTCTGAGGTTGTAGGTTGGGGGTGATATGAATTAGTTTCAATGCAGGTGGGGAAGGGTCATCTCAGCAGAGTAATATGACCAGTTGGCAGCCCACAAGCAGGTTGGATCTGACTTGTACTGGGAGTCAGTTTGCCTTGTATAAAGTAAGGCAATGGTGTCAGGGTGAAAGAAATTGTTGATGAAGTGGCACATTTCATTAGATAAGGTCTTTAGTGTTGATTTTTTTTGTTAGATAAGGTGGTAAACAAGGGTAAGCCATTGTCAAATTGTGCTAGCAGGACACCTTTCCCAATGGCAACCCTAGCTGGTGATGAAAGGATCTGAGATATCTTTTGAACCCAGAAAAAAGTAGTTAATTACAGAGCTAAATGTTTGAATATGCTCCTAAAAGTTGATATATCAGTCAAGCCAGATGTATATGCATCTGAATAAAGTGGTGGTGTCAGTAAGGTTGTTGTGCTGGTCCAAAAGCTTGAGGGTGCTGAAGAATTCTAAGAATTTTACGCATGTCTTCCTGTTTGTTTCTTGCTGTTACTTGCATTTACATGCAAGCATACCAAAGTATATTTAGTAACTTATTGTGATCAATTAGTCTTATTACTGTATTGTACTGAGTACAATAAATACACAAAGATAACTGTTTCAGTTAATACGCTTTACTTTTATATTTTCTTTTCAGATCTACAAGTATGTAACACAGATGCTGTCAGCTCTCTATGGCAAATACCCAAAGCTTGTTTATTCACAGTTACATTTCATAGGTTCATAGGTAGGTACTAGGCTAGTGGCCCTAGGGCCTATACAAGCCTAACCAAAAAGGTACCCTGGCTTTCGCCACCCAAGAAAATTATTTTCCTGTTCCCCTGTCAAGCAGAACCACAGAAGTGATCCCCGGAGTGAATTTCCTATTACCCATCCAATCATCAAGATTTTTCTTGAAGAGTGCTAATGAGGAGCTCTGTTTGACATAGATAGGTAGTCTGTTCCAGAGTATGGGAAGTCTCTAGGACAGGAATCTATCCCTCCAGCATGTTCTGTTTATTCTGGTGACAAGGTTTAGGTCCCTAGAGCGTGTAGCTCGGTGGGAATGGGATTTCTTTAAGTGGAACATCTCCAACAGCTCTGGGTTTGACATAGCTTTGTATGTTAGGCAGAGATTGCCTCTGAGTAGGCGATATGCGACGGAGTAAAGCTGGACTTTTTTGAGACGGTCTGCATAAGGCATCTGTTTGAGGTCAGTAATCCTCTTTGTGAGGTATTTTTGCAGCCTTTCCAGTTGTTGTAGATGTCTTGTGAGGTACATACCAAAAGGGACATTGTACTCTATAATGGGTCTAATGTGTGATGAGTAGAGGGGAACAATGACCTATTTTTTCTGGATGAGAAACCTTTTGTGATGAGGTGTGCCACGTAGAAGGATTTCCTGACCACTATGGCGATGTGATTATCAAAGGAGAGACTACTGTCCACCTGTGTCCCAAGGTCTCTTATAACACTTTCGGTGTTAAGTAGACTATCGCCTATGTGGTAGTTCATGGATACAGAGTTTTTACCAAAGGGGATGACAATGCACTTTTTGGCATTGAGCTTGAGACCATGTCTTTGACACCAGGCATCTGTCTCAGTGAGGCCCTTTTGTAGGATGTCCACATCATTAGGAGTTTCGATTATGGCTCCTAGTTTGCAGTCATCTGCGAGTTTAGTTAGCCAAAGACCTTCTGTGTTACCCTGTACTTCAGAGAAGTAGATACCAATCAGGAGAGAACCCAGGACTGAACCCTGTGGTACTCCACTTGTCACTGGTCTGAAGTCTGATTTGGAGCCTGCTACTTTCACAGTGTGGGTTCTTTCAGTAAGCCAGGTGGCAACCTATCTTGTGACATAGGGATTTATACCTAGTTTAGTGAGTTTATCTATAATTCCAGCGTGGGGGGATGGTGTCGAATGCCTTGGCGAGATCTAGATAGGCTGTGTGAACCACCTTACCCTCATCTATGGCTTTGGTGACTACTTCAAAGAAGTCTATCAGGTTTAGGAGACATGATCTGCCTTTTACAAACCAAAACTGTGTGGGGTCCAGAGTTTGGAGATCTCCAATGTCTTTGTTTATGAGTTCCATGATGATATGTTCCATGACCTTGCAGACGGGGCTCATCAGGCTAATGGGGCGGTAGTTCCCAGGGTCTGTTGTGAACCCCCCTTTGTAGAGTGGGATAACTGTCACAGTGCACCATTCAATGGGCACAAAGCCTGAGATGAGGCTATGACTGAACACGGTACTTAGGTGGGGTGCCAATTCATTCTGTAGTTCATGTAGAAGGCAGCCTGGGATGTTGTCAGGTCCCATGGATGCTGTGTTCTTGGCTTTGGAAAGTGAGGTTTTTACCTGTGCAGCTGTGATTACAGGAACTTTGCATTCTTCCATTATAAAGATGGGCCCTTTAGGGGGAGAGAGGGGGGTAAAGTTAGCACTGAACCTATCTGCCAGGATGTTGGCAATATCATTTGGTTCTGTATATTTTGTCATTGTGCTGTAACTCAGAGCAGATCTGAGTGTTGCCATTGAGATTCTTGACATAGCTATAGAATGCTTTGTGGTTGTCTTTAGAATCAGTGGCAATTTTGTTTTCATAACTAGCTTTGGAGGATTTTATGAGGGATCTCAGCTTCTTAATGAGGCTGACCAGGGAGTTCCTTCAATCGTGGGATTTTACTCTTTTTTGCAACAGTTTTTTTCTTCTGTTGTAGAGTTTGTTTATGGCAGAAGACCACCAGATTGGCTTCCTTTTTTTGGAGGATAGCATCTTGGTTCTGTTAGGGATAGCATGATCCATGCACTCGTGTAAGTGTTTATAAAATGCATTTGTGTAGGACTCAGCAGTCATACCTCTATTGTCCATCTGCATGGGTGTCGTGATGTTTGCCACTTCTGTCTTAAGAAGCGTGAAGTTGGCTTTGGAGAAATTTTTTACTGTTGTTTTCCTAATGGGGGTGGGAGCGGGATGTGGATGTCTAGGGTGATTAGCTTGTGGTCGGATCTGACCAACGAGGAGCTGACCTCTGGTGTGGAACACCGGTCACCCATGTTGGTGATGACCAGGTCTAGGATATTGCTGCCCCTGGTGGGGGTGTGGATAAGTTGCTCCAAGGCGTTGGAACTGATGATTTCCAGAAAACGTTGAGCAAAAGAGATGGTACATGAGTAGTTTTCCCAGTTAATGGTAGGGTAGTTGAAATCACCCATTATTAGAGTGTTGGGTTGTACCTTAATATTTTCCAGTGTATCAAGAAAAGAGGAGTGGGAATCCTGGGGCATGGTGGGGGTCTGTAGCAAGCTACAGTCTGGATTGCAGTTTTGTCCAGAGTTAGTTAAACTTGGATAATCTCAGATGCATTATGCTGAGCAACTAGCTTGGAGGTGTGGATATCCTTAATGAATATGGACACGCCTCCACCTTTAGTGTTTCGGTCCGGGTTTGGTGGCCGAAAGGTGTGGTATGAACTATAGCCTGGTAATTCAGGGGTGCTCTCTGGAGCTTTGAACCAGGTCTCTGTCACCTCGCTGGCCTTGTTCAAGAGAAATCTTGACCAATGGATGGGAGATCGCAGATATACCCCAGGGATTACCTCAGTGTCACTGCTCGACAGAGGCACAGCAAAATAATGGGTATAGTTCCCCATACTAAAGGGGTGGCGTAAGCCACAAAACTATGGGCTAGGCTTGTAAATGCCCTCGGGCAGATAGCCTAGTATGAACCTATGAACCTATGCACAAATGTCAATGTTCTCCATTTTAAGAAGTGCCTCGAGTTAATACATTTTGAGGTTTAGACTTCTAGCATTGAGTAGCATTACCCTCAGAATTTGCTTGCTTGTACCTGTTACAGTGGTGAATTTGTCATTTGAACCTTGCCTAAAAAAGACACTATAGGGGTGGCAAGAGCCTTTGCCAGTATCCGGAATCCCAAGGGCGACAGGTGCAGGCCATCTCTGGCAAAGCAGTGTGGTCTGTCGATCATGTCATCCCAGGCAGACAGATACTGGATTCCCTTAGAATGACACCAGAAGCTTAGCCAATTGTTAAAGTCAATCATTTTGTATTTGTACTGTGGTGTCATTCTGGGTGATTGCAGGATGCTGCTCAGGGCTAGGGTCATACTGGCATGGGCTACAAGATCGGAGAGCTCTTCCAAGTCTCTTTTCATGTAGTCCAGGGAGGTACGTCTCAGGTCATTCACACCAACATGGACAATGACAGAGTCATATTTGTACATGTTGTGGAGTGACCTGGGTGCGTGGGTTATGTGGCGGATCCTGGCACCTGACAGGCAGCTGACAGTAACTTTTTCCTTGTTTAGCCTGGTGAGTGGAACATCAGTGTGCCTGACTATAGAATCAACTATGACTAGAGTGTTGGGTACGTTATGCCTTATGGGCTGTAGTTGAGTGGCACACTGAGTATGTGGGCTATGTGTCATTTGGGTTGTGTTGGGGGGGTGGAGGTTGCTTGCATTTCTGCTTTGGAGGTCTCTGTTGTTTGGGCAGATTTATACTGAGAGCCTCCATGAATGTAGGTTTGTGTTTTGTGCTTCTGTGTCTGTGTTTTGGTGGTGTAGGTTTTGAGGGACTATGTGATGAGTGTGGTGCGGTGCAAGTGTTACCTTCTCCTCTTGACTGTCTAGGCCAGTCTTTGGTGAAGAGAGCTTTGCTTACAGTTTGGCTATATAAGTGTATCTCTCACAGGTCATAGTGCTGGGCGGTAGGAGGAGAGGGTTGTCTGTGTACATGAGGAAATTGCTGCATTGTCCCAAGACCAGAAGGTCTGGTATTTTTCTCAAAGTCTGATGTAAAACAGTTTTTTCTTTGTATAACAGTTTTCCTTTGTTCCCTTGTCCTTGGTTCATGGAAACTCAGTCCTGCATTATCTGAAACGTGGTGTTCCAGCACTATTAAATGTTCCAACTTTATCTTGCTTGATGTTACATCTCTTTACTTCATTGATGTCCTTCCAGCTGCCATCTGCGCAGTTATTTTTACAGACTTTGTTTTTCAATAACATACTCCTTTACACGGCTGCCAAAATCTAACTAAGCTATGCCAGCACACTTACTACTTCTTATTTTTCAGCATTTTATACTCTTTCTAAATTAACCCTTTATATTTCATATAATTCTTGCAGCTTTTATTCAAGCTAATAATCATGTTAGCAGTAGTTTTTAAAGACAGTATATACTATATAGAACAGAGTATTCTTTCAGTTCTCCATTTTTTTAATTTGTTTGAGGAACGGGCTAAACTTCAGTTCAAGAAAAGACTGCATTTGTTTCATCAGCCTTGCTATTTACAGCATTTACCACTTTGTTCATATTTACAATCATAACTTGTTGAGTTATTGCAACTCTTTGTAAACTGCAGCATATAAACTATTGTATGCTGTTATTATTATTATGACTCCTAAAACTATTAACACAGGATGTATTAACCAATTTAGAAATTTGGTCCCAGATGATGACCATCCTCTAAATATGTTCCAACAATTATGGGCAGTGTCAGCTTCTGTTTTTGTCTTTTACTGTTAGCACTGAGTTATTTGAAACCACACATACAAACTGTGGTGCCACTTTAACAAACATTTTGAAATTTGAAGGCAATATTGTCCATTTTTACTAAATTGTAATCTGTCTATTAAAGATACTTGTAATGACTTACTAAATAGCAGGATTTTATTATGCTTGTAAATGTACAGTCTGTGAGATATCTTGTTCTGCTAGTTTTTATACCAAGCTCTTTTAAATCTGCATTTGGTACCTTTAAAACTTGGAAATGTAATATTGAAGTACAATATTTTTTTGGTATTGTTGTCCTAGCATAGTACAAGTGGATGGTATTTTTACCATTTGATCTGTATGAAGTATTGGCCTGTTACTCAAAATGGTAAGTATTTTAACTCATGGTCTTTTTTTTGTATTACTCTTGTATTACTCTGTTGTTTATATAAATAGAGTATTGGTAGAAATCATACCTTTTTCTTCCCCTGTTGAGTTTATTCTTATTTTTGTGTTATTGTTTACACACTGTGACATTTTTGCAGTCTTTCCTTGTCAGAACTGTTACATTTTTGAGGTAATGTACAGCATCTAATAGAGATAGAGCTGTTTATTGAAATGTTTATGTCAGTCTTTGATTTTTTTCTCTACTTTTATGTATGCCTGATCTTGTTCAGCTAATCATGCGTTATAGTTGTGTTAAATGTTATCCTCCCAAACGTACATGCTGTATGCTTTTTACAACTGAAATTGTCGTGTTCTATTTTGTATAGCATTTTCCTAAGTTTTATTTGTGAAATATTGTAATTCCCTCTGTTTTGATGTTCATAATGATGCAAATGAAATGCAGATGTCTGTGCTGAATGCTGCGTGCCTTGTCTTGCAGCTGCATTTTTATCTATAGTCCTTGACGCATGTTCCAGACACTGAAAATATAGCTTATCTCAAGCTGTACCAGAATATATGTATGCTAGTAAACAGAAACACATGTATTTAGCTAACTATATTAATTTTACATATATTATAGCAACAGATGTGTATATGCAACTAACTAGCAAATAGATGTGCACATGCATTTATACATTTTTAAACATACTTATCACTCTAAACATTCCCTCTGTTTTATTCTAAATAAAACTGTCTACATTAGTATGTACTTTTTAGTCAAGTTATATTGCTATTAACTAGAAACACATTGGGAAACAAAATCTTTAGATTTTTTTAATACAGCAAGTTAGCACAGTTTTATGTTGTCAACACAATGATGACAACCATTACTATTAGAACTGGATGAATTTGGATATGACTCTATATAGTGATGTCCTATACAGTAATTTATTGACAATGCTTGAGTATTTTATTGCAAAGGCATTGCAGTCTTGTTTTTTGAAAAATAAAACACGTCACAAATGTCAAGCTTTGACTTGTTACTCTATTTATATAGAAAAAACATTTACTATATACTGTACAGAATACACTTGTTTGTACAGATTGTTTTTGTATTTGTATATATGTGGCTGTAATGTACATTCAGTCCAATTTTTAAACTTAGCATTAAACTGAAACCTGCTAATTACATACCTTTTGCAGTACTGTTTATACAGTTAATATAAAATTGAAAACATGCCCTTCCCCCTGTAGTACACATTATTTTATTGCAGTATTGTTTATTTGATTTATGCTGTGAGAATTGAATGTATGCTTGTCCTTTGGCAGTTACCTAGACTGTGACACTTTGGTCTTACATATTTGCTTATTTTTTGGCTATTTTTAAAAACAGAAAATATTTTTATAAAGCTTTTGCTGTTGCCTATACTGTCAAATAGGAATTGCTTTTACTTATTTTGAAAAGATGTTTACTGTTACTAGTAGCTATTTGTACCCTCCCCTTTTTGTAAAGGGACCTGCATAATTTATTTTAACTGCATACCATAGCTTATGTACTGACTGTACTCATAGTATTTACTTGCAAACAGATTATTAATGACATGTATGCATAATTGTGACATTTTATTACAATTACTAAACAAGATTAGACTTTTGTACTTTTTGCTTAATGCTGTACATGAATACTTACCAATAATGTTTTAGAAAAATGTAAGCCATTTGGCCTGGCAACCAGTCTTATTTCCTTGACCTTATAAATTTTAGTCCAGTAACATTTTATCTTATACAACATTCCTTGTAACTACGCATTCCAGCCTGAAAAGATTTGAGCTCACATTACTTTTTTTCTTTCTGAGCATTCTAGACGCTTAACTCATAACTCCTTCAGCACTTACTTGTACCTTCAGTCATTCATTAATATACTTGCAATCTGATATTAGAATGCAGTTGTAAAACTCTTAGAATTATAATAAACATTCGTAATTTGCTTAACTATGCATAATACTGCTTTTGAATACTGTTTTTACTGGAGTCTTTGCTATTTTTGATGCTATTATACAATTACAAAATATTGTAAGAAACAAAAAAGATATTGACTTAACTAACACACGCTTAAAACAAATATATTTACATGATTTACATTTGCTGTTGTCTGCCTTTTGCTGCACTTTAGGTGAAAAGAAAATGCATGCATGTCAGTCTTGTGACGTCATGTCTTTTTTTGTGTTTAACTACTCTCATTTGATTTCTATGCCCTAGAACTGTTTTATTTGAAATGGTTTGAAAATCACTGTTTAAGTGCCTTGCTTTAACTGAATGAAAATTTGTGCTGTGTATGCTTAAAATTTTTTAAACGTAGAATAGTACTTCATAAATTATTTATCAGTGCAGTTAACTGCTGTTGCTTTAACTCTTTACTAACCAGATTATATTTGTTAGTATTGCGTTCTGATGACTTTAAAGCTCTTATGCACTTTTGAAAAAGTGTTTGCATATGTAGTCTGAACTTTTTGAAGTCACTCTGACTGTGTCTTAGAAGTTTATTAAATCTTTTTGTCAGTTTACCATGAACCTTGTCTCTGTTCTTATCTGTTTTATAATGTGCAGTGGTTTATACCACTTTTGTCTAGCAAGATGTACAGAAGATTTTCTAAATAACTGACTGGACTGATATTGTGACTCTGAAACCAACATTTCACATGTGGTGAAGGACATAATGCACCTGGCTGTTTACCATGACTTTCATGACATTGCACACAGAAAGCAGTTTCATATGACTTGCACAATAAAGCATTGACATCAACTTTACCTAGTAATGTACTACATGTGCTACAGTTCTGTTTATACCAATGTTTAAATTCTGACCATACATGTGCTGGACTGTCATTACTGTCTACCTGGAAGGTAGTCTTACATTTAATACTTTTGTGTCTTATGGCATCCATGCTGTAGAATGAGAAACAAAAAGATAATCACCAGTTTCTGTTGTGGAAGGTGGCCAAATCTTCCGTCGAGAAAGTGTGGAAAGTCCCTCATTGATTCTCTGAAAAGGAGGTCAACCACAGTTGGCAGATTCAACTGTGGAAATGCACATGACCTGTGGAATTTGCAGACAGGCACTGGTCTGTGACTGGATACTGTACAGAAGAAGGAGGCAAACATTTGCACTGGAACGGAATGTACTAACTGAATAAAATAAAAAAGAAGCTGTAGTTGTCACAATAAGAAACCATTTCGTCCATCAACTGTGGCTCGCCATTGAAGAATTCTATGCATTTTTATGCACGTCTTCCTGTTTATTTCTTGCTGTTACTTGCATTTACATGCAAGCATACCAAAGTATATTTAACTACTTATTGTAATCAACTAGTGTTATTACTGTATTGTACTGAGTACAATAAATACACGAAGATTAGTGTTTCAGTTAGTACGCTTTACTTTTACATTTTCTTTTCAGATCTACAAGCATGTAACACAGATGCTGTCAGTTCTCTATGGCAAATACCCAAAGCTTGTTTATGCACAGTTACATTTATACCAGAAGATCTGGTATTTTTCTCAAAGTCTGATGTAAAACAGTTTTTTCTTTGTATAACAGTTTTCCTTTGTTCCCTTGTCCTTGGTTCATGGAAACTCAGACTTGCATTATCTGAAACTTGGTGTTCCAGTACTATCTGATGTTCCAACTTTATCGTGCTTGATGTTACATCTCTTTACTTTGTTGATGTCCTTCCAGCTGCCATCTGCACAGTATTTTTACAGACTTTGTTTCTCAATAACATACTCCTTTACACGGATGCCAAAATCTAACTAAGCTATGCCAGCACACTTATTACTTCTTATTTTTCAGCATTTTACACTATTTCTAAATTAACCCTTTATATTTTATATAATTCTTGCAGCTTTTATTCAAGCTAATAATCATGCTAGCAGTAGTTTGAAAAGACAGTATATACAATATAGATCAGAGTATTCTTTCAGGTGCTGAGAGCTTTGAAATGTCTATTTTTAGAATCAAAGAGTATAGTTTTGATTTTTTTGGAGTTAAGGAGAAGCGTTTTGAAGATGAGTGAGTGGTTCAGGTCCAGAAAGTCAGTTTGTTGTTTGTTTTGAATTATCTATTGTGCTGGGATGAATCTGTAGATAACCATGTCACCACCATATAAGGGAAGTTGTAACTAGGGTAGGTCAAGGGGTAATTTATTTATAAAAAGTGGAAAAGAGTATTGATCCCTGTTGTACACCTAAATGAGTGTAGGCAGTATGTGATTGAGACAATCTTCACAGGAAAGGATCTATTAATCAGGAAGTCTTTGAACCAGTGTGCAGCTTCAGTGCTGATGCCAGTGTCTAGGAGGTGAGCTAGTAATACTGAGTGTTCCCCCATGTCACAGGCTCAGGTCAGGTCAATGAAAATAGCACATATGATTCCCTTTATCCATGTTGGTGAGTATGCTGTCAGAGTCCAGTGTGCAGTCAGTGAACTCCCACCTGCCCAGAAGCTGTGCTGATTGTTGAACAGCAAATTACATACATTTCAAATATAAGGCAAGTTGTTTATAAATTAGTTTTTCAGGTATTTTGCCAAGTGCACAAAGTACAGAGATGGGTCATTAGTGGCTGGTGGAGAAGGATTTGAATCTTTGGGAACAGATCTGACAAAGGCTGACTTCCAGATTTTGGGTATGGTGTTGGTTGTGAGGCTAAAGTCAAAGATGTTTATTAAAAGGAAGGGAGTGACAACATGGTCTCTACAGTGAAAAAGATATCAGGAGCACAAGCTGACTGATCCAGAGGGAGAGTGAAGTGAGATTTGCTTGTATAATTAAGTCATTTATTTGGCAGTGATTTTAGTAAAGTATAATGGGGACGGTATTTGAGGGGGGGCTCTATTTGGGAAGGAGAGGAAGGAATGCTGTGTAGGGAGGTTGGTGATTTTTTTCAGGAAGCCAGAAGGTGCGAGCATGTTGGCAAGACAAGTAATATCCCCTTGTGAGGAAAGTTCCTTTGGAGAACCTCTCCCAAAGATGTTACTTACTTCACTCCAGAATTGTCTGGGAGAGTGTAGGAGTGAGTTTGTTTAGGTATGAGGTATTTTAGGGATTTTGTTTTTGTCCATTTTTATCTTGGCTTCATCTTGGACCTGCTTTAAGATTTTCATTTCTTTGGTGAGACTATTAAGAGTTGGTATGCTTAAACAGTCTGGAGACCATGGAGAAGTGAGTGCTCAGAAGAGCTGGGAGAAGTTGAAAGAATTGATTAATGACAATTTTAAGGTCAGTCAGTCAATGTATAGGTGGCCAGTCAATGGTGGAGATCTGTCTGGAAAATTTGTGAGGAGACTTGGGTCTGAAGGAGACCATCTTTGAAGGGGATTTGATTTTCATGTTTTATATCACCCACTGGATAGCCATCTGGCTCACTGATAGGACCCAGGAGGTCAAAATAGGTGATGTCACCTCCACCAACAGGTCAGTCACTACTGGTAGAAGCTCGGTACTGGGCCTGCTCATTTTTGGTTTCTAGCTCTCTGAAATGGAAGAGAATGCTGAAGGTTTATGGCTGACTAAGTTTGCAGATGATTGCAAGCAGGTGGTTATCATCAACTCCCCTGTAGACACTAGCATTCTTCAAGAAGGTCTAGCTCTGATTAATAAATGGTGCAACAGCTATAATCTTAAACCCAATGCTAAGAAATGCATAATTGTACCCTTTGGGAAATCAGCCATCTCAGCTAATTACCATGTTGATAATACACCCCTAAGAGTCAACCCAGTGGCCAGGGATCTGGGTATGCACGTAGACAGTAGCCTTATCTTCAATTACCATGTGGCCACAGTGGTGAGGAAATCCTTTTATGTTGCGCAACTTATATGTAAGAGCATGGCATCTAGGTCCACAGAGGTCACTGTATTCTGCCCTTATCAGACCAGTCATAGAGTACAATGCTCCCTTTGGTATATACCTGACCGGCCATATGTAGCAACTAGAGCAACCTTAAAGGTTCCTTACAAAAAGAATACAAGGCATAACAAGCCTGCCTTATGCAGAGTGCCTTTAAGCCCTTTTCCTCTACGCATTCTCCTATAGATTGCTCAGAGGTGATCTATGCTTAGCTTACAAGGTATCTGCAAACCCCACACTTATGAATCTCCTACATATTCATAAGTCAAAGAGTACCAGAAATACAAGGTCTAGGGACCTGAATTTTGTCTGTGACATAAAACAGAACATGCTGGACACACAGATATGTGTCCCAGAGACTGCCCATCCTATGGAACAGGCTTCCCATCCATGTGAAGTTGAGGTAGTCTATTACTTAGTTTAAGCACAACCCAGACAACTGGATGGGGAATAGCAAATTTACACTGGGCCTGGCACCCATGTTCCTTATGGACAGAGATAGCTTATAAATGCCTTGCCCTCAATGTCCTATTTGGATGCAGGACATCATTATTATTTTGGTAAAACTTGGCTAGGCTTAGAAAGGCCCCTTGGGTCCTTAGCCTAGTAACAGTCTATGAATCTATGAATGTGTGGAATGTTATAAGGCAGTGGTCACTGAAGGTTGTTGAGTGGCTGAAGTTAAAGGAAACTGAGGGATGAGAGGTTACAATGAGGTCTAAGAGTGACTGGCAATTGGTTTTGAGATTTGGTGTGGTTGGTTCATTTACTAGTTGGAGTAGTTTCAAAATTGGCCAGAAGTTCAGACATGTCTTACTTAATTGAGCCAAGAAAGTTAAAGTCCTCAAGGAATAAAATAAATAAAATATAAATAAAATAGCCTTCTTGAATGCAATAGTAAGGTAAGCAGTCTTACCACTCCAGTCTGTTAAAAGGAGCAGTGGCTCTCAAGTACCTTTATTTTAAAAGGAAAAATGATCAATGATAAAGAGACTTTCATGATGTGGCTGGACCACACAAATCTCTGTTTCTAGGCTGACAGGGCTACTCCTGAGAGTTCATGTTATTGAAAACTAGGAGATGTAATAAAAATAGAATAAAAAAGAAATAAAATAGTCTTCTTAAAAACAGCAGAAATTAAGTCATAGGACAAAAAGGCAACTTACTCAAGTAGCTACTAAAAAGTTCTAAATAGCAAATATTCTTGAAAAAGAAATCTAGTTTCTATTGCGTGGCTAGTCTGCTCTTACAGTCTATACCACAAGGAATTAATGCTGAAAAGAAAACATTTGAATAATGTGTGCATATATGAAAATGATGATACAGTAAAGTGATCATTCCATAGCAGACAACTGTTTACTTCGCTGTGATAGCCTCGGCATATTATATTGAATTGTCGTACAGCTTTTAAATTTGATGATTAAGGGACCAGAAACAGAACAAGTTCCCTGATGGGGCTTGACCATGTAATCTTCTGTTGCTAAGGAAACAAGATTTCCTGTAGCAGGTCAATGGACAATTTAATTGCAGAAAAATTAATGAAAACTTGGAGACGAAATAAAAATAAAACACAACAGAAATGAAATAGCTTTACTGAAAGCAGTAGGAAGAACACTAATCTATTCAAACAAGTAGCTGAGTTTTAAGAGAACAATTTTCCAATGATAGCAGTTTCCTGATGGTGCTGCATCATAGATCCTCTGTTCGATGTGTATGTGCATTGTTGTATAGACTCATTACTGCAGTTATTTCTGTACTGTTTATGGGACATCATTTTCCTTAAATAGTGGTTGTATTAAAAATGACTATAAGGGCACCTGATTCTTAGACAAGGTTACCCACTTACCTTTTTTCTTTTTTTCTTTTTAGTAATTTTTTTAGTCAGTTCTCATGACCTTCCAGCCGAGTATCAGAAGTAGTGCTGTCATCTGCGGGTGCTGGTATTTTTGCTATACATAAATCTCCCCTGTAAGATTAGCAGATTCTTTGCAGGTTTGGCTGGACAATGTGGAACCACATCAGTGTATATCCCCACACTGGGCCCAAGGAACAGGTATGCCCTCTTCTGACATCAGCATGTACCCTTCCCCTTCCAGAATAGGGATGCCATCCTCCCCACAGTTCTGTCAGATGTCTGACATACTAATATAACTCAGGTTGCCTGGATCAAAGTCAGGAGTTTATCTCTCTATGGGTCTGTATTATAACATCGAAAAGACCAAATGTCGAACGGCCTAAAAGTCGAAAATGCTATACCTCAAAGTTACTTTTGTGGGGGTCTGTGGCCCCCACCCCCTGCTAATTATATATACCAACTCCGAGATCGCACTACAGTGAGGAAAGGGCAAATTTTCCGATCTTCACTGTACCGTGATCTCACAAAAAACACATCGATGAACAGTATTTTCATGTTTTAGGCCATTCGATCTTTAGCCGTTTCATTGTTATAATAGGAACCCTCTCTCTATCTCACATTGATGGCACCTACCTCTCTTCTTGCAGGGTAGTCATGATCTGGGCTGTTTTGTCCTGCAGGAGAAAACATAAAACCTGCAAAGAGCCCAAGATGTTTTAGGACAAAAGATATTGCTAAATATTCCTCTATTGCCAAACACAATGACACTGAGTCTAAATGCTTCAATATGATATAATATGAAACAATAGGAACAAATAAAATTGTACAATAGGAAGTCCTTAGTTTGTAATAATACTAAAGTCAGTCCTGTTCAGGTATTCTGGCCATGGTCTGAACTGCAAAATACCATATTTCACTAACAAAGGAAAAACTTACTGATTTGGGCATTAAGTTTCTTCCATTCCAGAAATAAATCCCAATAATGCATAACAATGGCTTTATTTGCAGCAAAACCAATCAAATTAATCACATTATGCTACTTTGCCTACTTCTTAAAAGCTCTTTATTCTACTTTGGTGACAAAAGCAGCTTGAAGAGTAGCATGCGTTAGTGCCACAAAATTTAAAAAAAAAAAAAATATATATATATATATATATATATATATATATATACACACACACACACACACACACACACACACACACACACACACACACACACACACACACACAGCTGTGTGTGTGTGTGTACTGAAACAACTTGCTATCCTTGCAGCAATGAAACCAACTAGTTTTCCAGTGTCTTAGTTAATGTTTATTCACATAGTAGAAAAAATTCTTGAAAAAGAAATCTAGTTTCTGTTGCGTTGCTAGTCTGTCTTTATAGCCTACAAAATGCATATTACAGTTTAGTGTGGCCTTTTCAGTCAATCAGTTTCAGTATCATAGGTTCATAGGTTCACATATCCACAATAAAGATACTAGTCTTTTTTCTATGACATGCTTTATCATATAGGAAGGTGTAGTAACCACTATGCCAAATGACCCTCAAGCATAGAACCACCTGTTCTTAAACTGTTGGATGGATGTGAACCACAAACAGCCCTCTTACATTCAACTGACTGCAGCCTGGATGATGCTGAATTTTTAAATTATAGGGATGGAAGGTAAAAGCTCATCTTGATAATTTTTAATTGTAGTCCAGCTGCCCATTTTATGCAATCTCTCTCTCTGCATTCTGTCCCATGTTTATATGTTCGGTTCCGTTATGGCTGGTCAATAAACATCAAAGTGAGTAGCAAAGATATAAAAGTATAAATCAGATTAATTTAATAAATATTATGCTTGTTAGTTTACTATATGATTATTAGTGAGCATGTTTTAAATAATCCTGCATTAATTGATCACAGGTTTGCATTTAAAGATCAAGTGCAAAGGATTTTTTTTATTATTTCTTTTTGTTATAATTATGCCCCGTTAATCAAAGACATTGAAAGATATGTTGCTGTCTCTGTAACAGTGCTATGTGTTTTTTCTAACTTTCAAAGCTGGTAAAACACTTCACTCTCCTATGGTTTCTCTTTCTTTTCTTTTGCTTTCTGTAACTGGTATTCTGGACCAGTGTAGAATGCATGTGATTCACACATCAGTACTTTTCTCCCTAAAGCAGATAAATCATTCATTGGTAGACAGCGGCTTACTAGTTTTACATCTGTTTTATTAGTTTGCCAAGCACTATACACCTTACTAAGAATCTTACCCTGTTCCAGCTTCCTTTTGTTACCTTCCACTTGAATACAACTGTGCTTATTTATTGATTTAGCATCTGACTGAGTAACTGATGCCATTCCCAACCCACTGTAAACTGTTTCTCCCCCTCTAATATATTATCAGCAGGCAGGGCTGGATAACATGGACCCAGGAAGTAATTGGACAGTTGCTCAATATACAGTAAACAAAAGCACCAGTTTATTAAACTGAACAAATATAGGTCTACTGAAGTAACTAAAGTAAAAACTATACATTTTAGAATAAGAAAGCCTAGTCTAAAAGTTGAGGACATCATTATAACAAAAAGAAATGGTAAAAATAAACTTTGCATTTGATCTTTAAGCTGTAAAATATAGGGGACTGCAGACCTGTGACCTTTGTAGCTGTAGTCTGTGTAGGCAGTGTAGCAAGTCAGTGTATTATAGGTTAAGACAAAATGTACTGCAAATATTGTTAAGTTAAAGAGACACTGAAAGGTAAAAACAATGCTTTGTTCTAATATTCCAGACAGCTCAGGAAACTACGTGTTATTTTAGTTAATTTCAAGGGAACACACACGATTCCAGAAAATACCAGCTCAATCCATCAGTATGTGTCAGCAGATATGACTTGTCTATAAAAACATGACACATGCTTAGTTAACTGACCCTCCTGATAACTTTCTACCTGTTATTAGGACTCCAGTCTAATGACTATTGCCTACATTGATTAATGCACCAGGATTCAAGTTGAAAGCTTGAACCTGGTTCTATTTGATTTAATTAATTGACTGATTGCTTGATACAGAGACTGCCTTGGTCAAGCAGATGCAGCTATACTTAGTTGAATGAGGGTCCATCTTATAGTTTGCAAGATAAAATATCTGATGTCTTTATTAAGTAATTGATTTACATTTTATTAAAGTTTTTTTTTAATTATTAAACTGCGTTTAACTGCAGCTTGGTCTCTTCTCATCTCATTCTTTCATCTATACTGTGGTTTGCCGCCTAACCTCAATATAAAATAAGAACCCAACACAGATGCTCATGCACATCTACAGTTTAAGATGAGACTTCTGCACCTACAGTATACGTATCTCAGAAGCATCTGCATGCACTAGAAATTGCTTAGAATCGGGTTTGTGGTACACAGTATGGATTCCCATCGGTGACCAGGTGACTGGGGTTTAATTAGCAACCTAGGCACTGAAGTAACCAGGCAAGGAGAGAGAGAGAGAGAGAGTGAGAGAGAGCAGTGAAGAGGTATGGTCCCTTCAACTCTGATGGGGGGGGGGGGCTGAGAGTGGTCCTTACATGCAATTGTGGACACACTGGGAGGTGGTATCTTCCTAACGGAGGCTGCAGAACTCATCACTTGTGCCTTGGGGGGTATCCCTTGCAGACGTAAGGGAATAGCCTCTGTCATCAGCCCATTGCATGCCTCTTCATAAGCCTTGCTGGGAGTGTGTGTTAAGGATGAAAAAATAAGGGAAACAAACTCTAACCACCCTAATGGCTGTCTGAATGAAATCTCCTCCTGGCTGATCTCACTCTGGTGATGGGGAATTAATTGACCATGGAGGGGGCTGACAAAAAGTGCAGAAAAAGCTTGGAAAAGTCTAGAGCTAGTAGTATTTGTTATGAGCAGAGCATATGTTTTAGTTGCCTAAACGTTTGTTCTTCTTCAGCTGTGTATTTAACCTTCAAATGTGCCTCTCCCTTGGTCAGGTCAGGCAGGGGCAAGCAGAAGCAGCAAAACCAGGAATATATCTTTAATAATAATTGCTAGCCAGGCCTACACCTTAATCTGTTTCTTAAACGATTGCGTGGGTTAGTTTTGTACTATTTCAGTTTTCTAAGTCTGTGATTTCACAAGCCCTCTTAGCCTGTTACATAAACAAAATAGCAAGCTTCTGCCATTCCTAATTTGCACTTAGTTGGGATAACAGTCTAAAACAACTTGAACTTTAGGAAGATGGCTTTCCTAATCTTCAGAAAATATTACTACATCATTCAGGTAGGCTACAGCATAACTGGCATGGAGTCAAAGAATTTTGTCCATCAGCCTTTGGAATGTAAAACCTTTTAATAGAAGAGCCCATCTGGAACAAAAATGTAATTTCCTTATATTCTGGGGATAGTGGATTTTGACAGTCATCATTGATTATATCCAAAGTAGACAAAAAACCTAGCCTTCCCCAATTTTTCACTAAGTTTGTCCACTTTGGACTTTGGGTATGAATCAAGTTTAGATAGGCTATTTGATTTTCTTAAGTTGTTGCAAAACCTTATAGATGCATCAGGCTTGAGAACATGTATAATGGGTTTTTTTCCACTCTGTGAATCTTCTATGACTCAGAGTTTGAGCACTTTTTGTACCTCCTGCTCATCTATTTGGCAGTGAGATTCTGGTATTCAATATGGTTTCACATTTTCTTTTGCAGTAGGAATGGTTTCTATGTTGTGCTGGATTAAACTGGTTGTGCCAGTCACCTCTGATAATGTACCGTTATTGCTGAGTACAAATATCCTTACTTTTTTCTGAGACAATGCCAATGTCTTGTCTATTTTTAATTCAGGGCAAGCTGTGGGGGCCTTAACTTCCTCTGCAAACATGCTTACTACATAAAGTTCAGTTTCTCTCCAATGCTTCAGAACATTTATGTGGTATAACTCCTTTGGTTTCCCTTTTTACAGTTGTCTAACTCAGGTTGCTTCACTTTTTTCTACAATTTCAAAATGTCCTTGCCATTTTGCAAGGAGTTTATTTTCAGCAGTGGATAGTAATAAAGTACTTAAACAATAGTTTGAATTTTCTGAGATGGACATTTTCTGTTTTGTGGTCTCTGCTGTGTCTTCTGTGCTCTTGCCATGTGTCCTTTTATTGTAAGTATTATAATTGTTAATCTGCCCCACAGGTTTGCAAAATGCTCTCTAACCTTTTTGAAGAGGATATTTTCCTCCTCTCTTGTTTTTCTACTGTATCTAGTGAGCCTCAAGAATGTTTGTCATATAGCAGTTCAGATGTTATGAATCTGGTTGAGGCTTGGGGTATTTTCATTACAACAAACAGAATATATGGAAGAAGTTGGTCCCAATTTCTTTTGTTCAGGTTGTATAGCCTTTCATATGATACACTAAAGTTGTATTAAAGTGCTCAAGTAACTCATCTGCATAAGTGTGGTATACAGATGTCCTTAGTTTCCACTTAAAAAAAATATAAAGTTCATGCATTACTCTGGACATGAATGGGATAACTTGGGCATTAATAATTTATTAGGGAATTACTACTCTAAAAATAGTAGTACTATTTCTTTGCTATGGGGTTTGTATTCTCTCTTTATACTGGTACTGTCTTAAGAAATGTTGCATAATCAGTGATTATCAACATATATATGGATGGCTCTTAATTTTCTGAGTAGACGTCCAGCTTCCCTTTCTATTATGCTTTCCTTGATAGGTAAGGGTGACAAAGGGATCTTAAACCCTGGATTGGTTGCTGTCCTTTGACATTCTGGGAAAGCTGCAGAAAATGTTATATGTTTCTTATAACAGCAAGCCAGTATAATCAGTCTATAATCCTAGCTTTTGATTGATTCATTCCTAAATGACCACCCAAAATGCAGCTATATGATGACTTCTTTACAAGTGTTCTAAAAGGCCTTAGAACTAAAAATTGACTCAGTATCTATTCATTGTCTTTGGTTACCATGTAGAGTGGCCCATTTCTTATTTCAAAGTATGGGTATAAAGTTGGGTTGTTTAGTTCTGTTGTTTCCCCCTCTGCTCTTGCTACATTCTCTCTAGCTCTGCTTATTGTAGTGTCTTCCCAGTGAACCTTCAGAAAATTGACATACCTTATGTAGAGGTCAGCCAAGTCAGTATTATTTTTTATCAGTATTCTGATATGGAGTGAGGCTGTGGCCCCTTCTGCAAATACAGTTACAAGGTTTTCCATTTCATCTAGTTGATCCTCCAAAAAAGATAACTCACAAAAAATGTTCTTCCACAAGGGTACAGGTAGTGCCTCTTTCTCTGCTTCAATAGTTATGTTACCTTCCTTGTTGTTAAGAGTCCTACTTCTGTTTCTGATTGATTATCTGCTTTGGTGTCACATGTAGTAGAAGCTTAAGACTATGTCAAGTTCCCTTTTTATCTTCCTTCATTATAAGGTTCTCTTTTCTAAACCTACTCTCTGTAGTGTATTTATGTATTTTTAGCCATGGACCCTTCCCTGTTCAATGCTTTTTTATTTTATGTTCCATTGCTGCTGACTTTTGGCACTGCTATGCTTGTACCCTATAGCCCCTACATCCACATCTCCTATGCCTTACAGGATCCCTGGAGTGACATGTACTGGGAGGATCTTCCTACTAGGATAGCACCTACACATGAAGTCTGTGGTTCCATGCATAGTCTCTGGAGGCTACAACCACTGGCACTGCAGTGTTGCATGGGTCAAGTGAGATGCCATTATAATGCAGCTGGTAAAAGATGTTTCTCTTTTTCCAAGTCCCAACCTTATTCTGATGCCTATCCAGAATGTGGGCTGGGAGGGCCATGAGGTGTAGCCTGAGATAGTGCTCTCCCAGTTGCAGCAGTGATGTCTCCCCAGCTCCCCATGTTCACTACAGCCTTTTGAATCTTATTTTTGCTCTGTTGCAGGTAATACTTATGTTTCTGGTAAATTACTGAGGATTTCCACATGCTAGTCATTGCAGGTTTTTTTTACTTTTCATTGTTCAGAAAAGGTAACCAGTGAGTCCCGAAACACAGAGAATGAATGGCTAAAAATGGACTTACATAAACCAAGTCTGAGATGGCCATTTCTCTGACTATTCCTTTTTCTCTGAGGTATGAAAATCTCTGAGTTGGTATATATAAGTTTGAAGGGTGTGTGTTTGGGGGTAGCTTGCCCCCTTCATAAAAGAAGTTTAAAACAGAAGAGTGATCTTCGATATTTGCTTTTCTCATGAGTTTTTGGTCTTTTTTGTTTCAGCTTGTCAGCACTCTGTATTTCAAGTGCCAACATTTCACTAGGGAACCTTTAGAAAATGTGTAACAGTATTAGTGGTACATTTAGTAGCCCTGAAACAAGATCTGTAACTATAAACACAAATCAGATGATCAGCTATCTAGCAAGTGTAGTAATCTGCAAGTGGGAAATCTGGCTTTTGTTTAACTACAGTGATGTCACAGAGTGGGCATAAACCCAGGGAGAAATTCTTGACTTCAATGGCAAGACTTGGCGTCTCACTACAGTTAAACAAAAGAATGGCCATCCATCCATCCACAACCCCTTTTCCCATTTTTACATATGGGGTTGGGTTGGTACTTTAACAGTTCTAATCATCTACAGCTAAGGTTTACACTACCTGTCAAACATACACTGCACTGACTGGAATACTGTTAGCAATGAAAAAAATAATAAGTCACTGCAACATGACATTAGAAAAATGCTTTAAGAGATGGGTGTTGCTTTATTAGATAAAATATATATACACACACGTGTGCGTACACACACACACACACACACACACACACACACACACACACACACACATATATATATATATATATATATATATATATATACAGCGAGAGAGAGGCAGAAAGAGAGCGAGCGTGATTTTCTGTAGCTTAACTCTGAATCACTTAATTGCTATTTAATCAGCCTGTTATGCTAGCTATTAAATTAATATATTTTGATTGACCATGTGGTGTCTCACTTGTTTTATATTTATATTAAATGAATTTTTTACTTTCTCTGTAGCGTGGCTCCTGCTAGAATTTCTTTTACAGATGGCATACACATTTGCATCTTTTTCATTTGGGTATGCACTGTATTTGATTGCTTGTGTATGTAACTTGTTTCTTACTATGGATTGTACTGTAATCACATATATTTAGTTTAATGACATACACACATATATGTATACCTGTTTATCTATGTGTGTGTGTGTGTGTGTGTTTAGTGCTTCTGTGTCTTCAATAAACACCTCTATTCTTGAGCTGAATCGTGGAATTTCCTCACAAAGTGCCTATACTTTTTTTCTTTATTCTTTTTGCGGATATAGATAGATAGATAGATAGATAGATAGATCGATAGATAGATAGATAGATAGATAGATAGATAGATAGATAGTTGTAAAACTAAGTGAATGTCAAAAGTTGCCTAACATTTGCAGCTTTGGTGGACTAGAGGAATAAAGCCCTGTCTATGGCTCATGCCACCTGAATTTGATTAAAAGTTTGGGTGCTTGATGGAGGTGGCAGTGGAGAATGGGCATGCCTATCCGGGGTGAAGAGTGGGCTGGAGCAGGAAGCATGCAGCCATCCAGCAGAGGGGGGTGGCATTGCAATGCATCTCCTGGGGTTGTTTTTAGGCTCAGCAATACACCACCTTCATTAACAAATGTATAGGAGCATGCACTCTCAGGGGAATGAGTTTTATGTTCCTGAAGTGATGGAGGTTGCGCGTCCATTCACCCAGGAGTAGGGCTAGGTCATGAAAATGACCTCATTACTGGGATGCCAGCAAGAGCACAAGCAGACCTCAAAGCTGCCTACAAGATAGCCTTTTCAGACTACTCTTGCCCTCATACATCCCACTCAACCTGCAGGCACTGAAAATAAGAATAAAGGCCATTGAAAGGTATGTATGTACATCCAGCCAAATATTTGGACATCTTAATTAGTATAAAATCTGAATACCAAATAGTACATAATTCCTCCTGCTTACAGTAGGACTGTGGGATACTACTCAGACACATGCTTAAAAAACTGAGAATGACAAAAATGATGGGAAAATATTAGCACATTACCAAAGAGACAGTGTAAAAATTGAAGGCTTTAATGAACTGCTTTGGAAAATTCTACTACACAAGGTTATTTATTTTTGCTTCTGAAAAATTGAAGTAAGATTTGTGCCCTGTCTTTAAATAAATAATTGATTATCTCTAGTATGGCGGTCCTGTAGTGTGTTTTTCTGTGTACAAGACATCTTCAAAAATCAGATGTTATGAGTGAGATTCAGAAAATTGTATGAAGGGGTAAATGAAACATGAAAATAAGCTCATAACCCCCAAAATATGAACATCATTTATAGGATAAGTCAGGCCAGGAAATACTAACCTTTTTCCAAAACTGGGACCGGTGAGAGGTTTGCTCCCATATTGCAGTGTGGTCATTGGCTAGTACTGAAGTGGGGAAGGCTGTGCAAGAAGCCTCTAGAAAACAAAACAGCTTAACTTCAAGGAAAGAATGCATCCTAGCAGGAAACGCAACCAATCACATTCGACATTTTGTAGAAGTTCCTAAAGGAGGAACAATTGTAGAAAAGGGGTGCAATGAAATAAAAGTTTAAAGTGGAAAATAACTATTAAAATGTCAAACATCGTAAAGAATTCCGTTTGACAGGATCACTTTTGAAACTGTATAATAAAAAATTCAATTTCATACTTCTGAAATTAATTATTCATTGTTAGGATTTTACACAAATGTTCACGATAAACAATTTCTGGATCATAAAAAAAAATCCGTCAGAAGAAGGGGGTATAAATCACGCCTCGAACTTCCAAGTTACAGTTTCTATTATTTGGCGGAAAACGATGAGAGATGCGTCCTGAATTTAGCTCCGCCGTTGTAACTGGAAAATGTGATACCACCAACGTTATTGGCTACTGGCATGTACGCTTGATGAATGATTGGTGAATCGGTTGGGTGGCGGGAAACTAAATATTCCAGATGGAACAGACGAACTATTTCGCAGTAGGAGAATATTTTAGATGTGAGCATTTCGCAGGGAGGGGAAAGAAATAACAAGTAATATAAATCGGAGAGTAGGATAGAAATTCGAAGTGACCGACTGACACTGTGCGATATTATCACCGGTTCGAAGTTATTGTAGAGATCTGCAGTTAATAAGATCAAAGATGATCCAGACATCGTAGAGGTAAGCTTAATAGAATGAATAAAACGAATCATTACTCTAAACTTCTTTTGCTCAAGAATTCGGGATAAGCGAAAAATAAGGGAGGTAAAGGTATAAAATCACGGAGGATTTACAAATGTTACCCCCAATTCAACTAGAAAATTGGTAGAAAAAAAATCGCATTTTCTGAAAAATAAGAGTGAAATTTTAATGCTTGATGTTACCGACATAGTATATCGTTCAGTGGTTTGCCATAAATAAAAATTGTACCAAGAACAAAATATGAGGCAAATTTTGGGACTTTCTACAAAATGACGAGCAGTTAAGAGCCTACCTCTCGACCTCTTAGAGCAAGAAATCTCAGCAAAGCCAAACAAATAATGGGGTACAATTTACAAATGCCCCAAAATAGAAACATTTTTAAATATTGCAGTTATAAATTTAGAAAGTAGATTTAAGATTAGATTTTGCATTAGCTTGCAGTTTTTAAGTTATATGAAGTTTGAAACTCCGCATTATGTCATTATTTACTGACTTCAATCCCGAATGAATTCCTTGAAAACCACGAATTTTATGTAAAAATAGTCCAAACGTGTGAGGCAAAAATCTGGACGTTCTGTGAACATCTGTACAGTTGTGATCGTAGCTCTCAATGACTCAGAGGGAGAAATCGCAACAGAAATAAGAGACAAAATCAGGGACACTTTAAAAGTAGTACTATTAACTTGAGACATGGACAGAATAAGAGAGTATGAATGAATGCTTTTTATGATAAAAGAATCATAACTCTAATTATTGTCGTTATTATTAAGTATAAGTAGGGCTTTTTTGTAAACAAACGGGTGGTGGTACGCATATGTTGCATTTGGGTCAAACCCCCCACAGCCATTCCAGTGTCCCATTATTTGGCTATTTCTCCCCAGTTGCGATAAACACTGTTCAAAACTCTTCGTGCATACTGCTTTCTGCTTTATTTTTACAGTGATTACAGATATTTGGATTTAATTTCAAACTTTTATTTCAAATTTTCCAGCACAAACACTAGACGTTTGCTAAACAAAGCAATACAGTCTCACAATGAAAACAGACTTAGCATTAAAACTTCTGTATAAAACCAAAGGCACACAACTGGAGAGGCAACAGGTTGTGTTCAAGAAGCGCCTGTAAACTGGCACCATAAAAAAAAAAAAATCTGCCAATCGTTAGCGGACCGGAGTTCAGCTGTGGCGACCCCTAACCGGGAAAAGCCGAAAAGACAAACAAACAAAACTGGAAGAGTCGTTTTCGTCCAGACCAAGTCACACTTTATCAGATAACACATATTTACCTGACAAGTTCCTTTTAAAAATAAATTCAAAAGTTTCATCCAATCAGACAAACCCAATTCATTTAAGTCATTCACTTACTAAATAAATGAATAATTATAGTTCCCTTAAAATGTTTCTTTTAAACTTTCAAGTGTTCAAAATATATTCACTTGTATTCATATTTATAAAAATGTAAATGACTCGATAAAAAAGTGTTTCGTGTAACATGTAATAGTTTAAAACAGTGTGTAAATACTACCATCTAGTGGCCAAAATGTAAACCACATTCAAACAGTACATAACGTGTGAATATTTGGTAAACTAGCTAAATGTCAATATGAAGCATGAAAAACCTTAAAATTAATTATAGTAGCAAATAACATCAATTACCATAATGTTTAAAATTTACAAAGGAGCCCATCTTGTATTTGAAATACAATGTACGTTCAACATAAATTTAATGTCGGTACACATTTTGAAACAATAGGTAATAAATCACAGTTTAGCTGCTCTGAGTTTTAAGAGGGGAGCAATGCTAATATGTTCGTTAAGCCCCTGTTATCTCCCAGAATCAAGAATAACCTGCCAAAATAGTTTTCGATACTCAAGGCATGCCTCCCAAGGGCCACCTCTGATGTCCTTGGGAACTTGCTCAACTACAAAAAATACAAAATTAGCACCTGTACAAGTCAAGGTATGCTTGTACAAGGCATTTTTCTCATTGGATGTCCTGATGTAGTGCTCATATATGCTCTTCCTTAAACTGCGCTTCATTTTCCTTATATAAAATGCCTGGCATAATGAGAAGGAAGCCAGATATATGACACCAATAGTGTTACAATTAGAAAAAGCACTACTAGTAATGTCTTCCCCCTACTTTGAATATGAATTTTGCCACAGTTGACAATGTGCACACACTGTGCACAAGTACCGCACTTGAAGGTACCTACTTTCTTACGTTTAGTCTCTCCGACAGATGGTGTGTGGGACTCAAACAGGTCCTTGAGGTTCCTGCCTTTCCTAAATACAAAATTCAAAGGTTCTTTTCCCAAACTAGTCAAATCAGTGAAATTAAGGAATTTCTCCCATTCCCTATTGATAGTGTGTCTCACAAAAGAGACATTGCCCCCAAAATCCATATGGAAAATCCTATTAATCAATTTACCATCATCCACTGAATGGTTTTAGTCCCTAATGGACCCCTCCCTGTCAGAGGAAAATAGAGGTCAGCTCTCTTTGATAGACCCCCCCCCCAAGCTTTTTCACCAGGTGTGAGGGATATCCTCTTTCATAAAAAAATCTTTCCAATCTATCACATTCAGTTTCAAAGTCTTCGTTGTTAGAAGTCAAACAGCTCACCCTAATGAACTGCCCATTAACAATTCCTATTTTTTGGTGTAAAGGGTGTACACTGTCAAAATGTAAATATGAGTTAGAGAAGGTCTCTTTACGGTAAACAGTGGACTTAAATCCTTGGTTAAGCTTGTGAGTACTCACATCAAGGTAGTCCATTCTATTGTAAGCAACCTTGTGGGTAAATGCCAAGAAGTTAGTAGTATTATCAAGAAAGTCCATAAATCTCACAAGTTGGTCCTCAGTATCTGTCCAAAAAAAACAGATATTGTCCAAAAACCTCTTATAAAAAGGACCAACATCCCCTGAAATCAGAACCCACACAAACTTTCTTTCCCACCAGGATAAAACAATATTGGCATAAGTGGGAGCACAACGGGCTCCCATCGCCACACCTGTGGTCTGTTGAAAAAATTCACCACCAAAAAAAAAGACAATTATTTTTCAACACAATCTCCATCAGGCATAATATTACATATAACATGTGGACTTAAATCCTTGGTTAAGCTTGTGAGTACTCACATCAAGGTGGTCCATTCTATTGTAAGCAACCTTGTGGGTAAATGCCAAGAAGTTAGTAGTATTATCAAGAAAGTCCATAACATTACATATAACATATAGCAATCACACCAAACCCTCAGGATTCTGACCCAGATAATCCCACACAAATAGCCAATGACTTCAACTCTTTCTTCACCAATGCCATCCAAACTCTTGCAAACCACCTTTCTCCTGACACTACTAAACTACTCTCACCTAGTTCAAAAACTACTCTTCCTCCCCTTCACCTACAACCTGTATCTACCTCCTATATCCAATCTCTACTCCAAAAACTTAAACCTACCACCCCATCTGCCGACAAGCTTCCTGCAGAGTACCTGCAAATAGGAGCTAAAGCCACTGCCTATCCCATTTCCATCCTAATAAATAGATCTATAAAGGAGGATATTGTCCCTTCTATCTGGAAAATATCCCATATCATTCCCCTTCACAAAGGGGGCAAATCTAATGACTTCTCTAACTTTCGTCCCATAGCACTATTATCACCTATAGCTAAAATCATGGAAAATGTATCCATAAACAACTACTAAACCACCTTCTCCATAATAACCTACTTGCCAATAGTCAACATGGATTCAGACGTTTCCCACAGCACCACTACTGCATTACTCTCCTTTACCAACTCCATCAACTATAACTGCAACATCAATAAACTCTCATCTTCTCTCTTCATTGACCTATCAAAAGCCTTTGATATGGTTATCATAAACTTCTTCTGTACATACTAAAATCTCAGGCACTAGATCCCTCCTCCTTAACTTGGTTTACTTCTTATCTTGAAAATCGTCAGCAAGCAGTACTCTGGAAAAGTTCACTATCTACCCTCCTTCCTATTTCTATAGGAGTACCTCAAGGGTCTATCTTAGGCCCACTTCTGTTTTCTATCTTTATTAATGACCTCCAGTCAGCTATACCTAACACCACTTGCATACAATATGCAGACGATTCCACTATAATCTGTACTGCTTCTTCTCAAACAGAACTTCAACCTCTCACCCAAGAAACCTTTACCACTGTTGAAAAGTGGTTCTCTGACCGTTGTCTACTCCTTAACCCCAAAAAAAACAAATTACTACTGTTTGCAACTACCCGCAAAACTTCTTCCCTAAACTTCTCTATTACTTCCACTGATAACACTCATATTACTCCTGATTCTTCTACAAAACTACTAGGTATTACTATTGACAATAATCTTAATTTTGACTGTCACATCAATAACACAATAAAAGTAGTTAACAAAAAGATTGGATCCCTTTACAGAATCAAATCCTTCCTTACACCTGAAGCCCGGACCACCTTAGCCCAATCTCACCTCCTCTCTACCCTTCTATATGCTTCCCCTATTTACACAAATCTCTCTAAATGTAACCTTAAGAAACTTGCTTCGTCTTACCATAATATTGCTCGATTTGCCACAGGATCCCAGTTTAGAACTCACCACTGTCTGAACTTAAAACAACTAAACTGGCTTGAACTTCCTAACAAGCTTACTTATCAACAGCTCTCAATAGCTCACAACATTCTATATCAACCATCCAAAACACCAATACTCTCTAACCTCCTTACTCCCTACAACAATCTGAAACAACTACGTTCTTCAAATAAACTACTAGTTAATAGTACCAAACCCAATAATGCTGCAGGAGATTGTCTTTTTTCCAACTCAGTTGGCAAAATGTGGAACAAACTTCCACTTAATATCTCATCTTTGTCCACTCTTCCACTCTTTAAAAAACAACTGAGAATCCATCTTAATAAACACTGGCTTTGCTCCTGTACCAATCCTGATTAACCTTTCTTCCTCCTTTCCTCTACCTCAATATTTCCTTCTCACTATAACACATCCTGACTGATCCCCATGGACATAATATCCTTGTAGATACAACTTATATATACTATGAAAAAAAAATAAAAAAAAAAAATTATGACTATGTATTATTTTAGACTACGTTATGATATTATAAATTGCGTATTGCAATTATTTGTTTTGTTTTGATATGTGTATTTTCTATGTATTTTTTCTGTATTCCCCTTACTTGTTATAACCTTTGGAGCTTTTCTCCCCGGGCCTCCACTGAAAATGGACATATATCCAGCTGGACTAGCCCGGTCAACAAATGTAAAATAAATAAATAGATAAATAAATAAATAAATGGTGGGAACTAACACCCTTCTCTACCAAGGCTTCTTCAAGCCATTCTAGACCTGTCTTGTGGGGGATAACCGAGAAGAGATCCTTAATGCCAATAGTGACAAACAACAAGTTGTCGGTGTTTAAATTGTGATCAATACACCTAAGAAATTCCCACAAATCGTTTAGGATCTCATTCTCAGTTCTGCACACGGCGTTGAGTGTTAGGTCAACATACTTAGCCAGAGGGGCAGTTTTTGAGCCTTTGGCTGAGAGGTTCTTGAATACAACGTATTGCCTCTCCAGTTGTGTGCCTTTGGTTTTATCTGGTTTCAGCTTTTTTTGGGCCACACTATCTTTGAAACTGTGTTTACTGGCTTTTTACAAAGATATGGAGAGCATTGATTCCTCACCTCTACTTTTGGGAGAAAGGAACGACGATGAAGGGGAAACTAGAAGGCTCATTGGTCAGCTGTCACAGCTGGTGGAACTGTTAACTCCTATCGGCCATTCGTTGGCTGGTTTATCTGGTGGATCCATTCCGTGTAACCAGGAAGGGTTATGAGGTACATCGCCTCTTGCAGCTTCTCTTGGTGTCGGTGATAGTGTGCCAGATATGTATTTGACACAACCGAACCTGCGGTAGAGCTTGTTGAGGAAGGGAAAGCTACCAGTTGCGTTTAAGCAAGCTATCCGACTTATGAACTAAGTATAAAATGTTGTGCATTGATAATGACTATCTGAAGGAGTGCCTTAACAGGGGCATTGTCCCCAAGGGGTTAAGGGTATATAAATTTCCAAACAACATTAATACAAGTTCTGACATTTTTGATGAATTAATTGAAGTGTTTAATCGATGTGGCTTAGATGTTGTTAAACTCATTATTAGACGGAACGAGATTACTATGGGTAACTTAAATTCACAGATAGAGAATTTAAACAAGCACGCTATGAGTGATTTGCTGTTTACTATTGAGGCTGAAAAATCAAAATATAGCATTTGGGAGAATGTGGACAAGAAATGCTTAATGGCTGTCAAAAGAAAGGTTAAGAAACTTAACAGGGACATCTTAGAATATAAGGATAAAAGATGTTACCCTATACCAAATAGGGCAAGAAATATGGTACACGCTAATGATATTGGTGGCCCCTACAGAGACTATCCTTCGGATGGTGACCATTTAGGTGAACCTATAGATGAAGAAGAACCCCAGGGGCAGCAGATTCCTCGAAGGTCTGAGAGACTTAGGAACCAAAACTTACATTACTACAACCACAACCATTCCTTTCGTGGGAAATGGGGGGGGGGTGGTTGTGGAAGAGGCAGGTTCTGACTCTCCAATATTGTCACAGTTGACGGCTTTAAACACACTTATGGAGGTTACCACATTTTCAGCTATAGTAACATCAACCTTACTGTTGAGCACTTTAACTTTTTCTCAAAAGGTTTTAATTTTGTACCTAACAGAAGGTGTGATTTGATGAAACTAATTTTGGACCTCAAAACCTTTGTACGTAAGGTCAATTTAGAATTGATATTTAACAGCACTTGTGGTCCTGGTAAAAATGACAAGCCTAGGAGAAGAAGTGTGTTTAATCCTCCTTTACACCCCCAGTTGGCAAATTTTGAGAATGTTGTTGAAAGGGAACTTGGGGCCACAATGGCTACACACAAATGTGGTTTTAGCCTTAGTAGAGAGGAATGGGCTATTGTTGAGCATTTGAGGCAATCAAAAACATACGGGTCATGAAACCTGAGAAAGGGGGAGGCACGGTTATTATGGACCTAATTAACTACAAAGCTAAAATGATGGACCTTTTGGGTAATACCTGTACCTACACTCATGTGTCAAAGAATGAAATCAATATTGCCCACCAGAAGATTGATTTAACACTTAAGGACTTATTACTTGAAGGGCTTATAGATTTGGAGACACACAAATATCTTGTCAACAATAGGCCTAGGGTACCCAGCATTTTTGGTATCCCTAAGGTCCATAAGGACCCTACCGCGACCCCCCTTGAGACCCATAATCTTAGCCGAAGGCTCAAAACTGCCCCTCTGTTAAGCTCCCATATCCCCAGTCAAACTATTTTATTACACAAACTCAGAAAGAACAAAAAATATAAGAAAAAAATGTAACACAAGCTTCTTGCCTTTCCCTAGTTCTAATATCAATTAAAATAACCCAGCAATCTTTCAATTACAGCATCTGAGTACTGCTTTACTAAGCATTGCCAAATATTAGCTTCCCTGAGAAGAAACCAGAGATCTCAGTAAAATCCCACACAGGAACAGGCCAGGAAAACATAGAGATGCCACACATAAGGGACTGCATCATCTAAGACTTGAACCAGTAAACCAAGTGTTGTAACTTCCCCCAACCAGCAGCTGTAGCCATGAGGTCTGATGCCATGATGCAATAATTTCCTTTTTGCTAGCAGCCCACACAGACAGTATTCTAAGATGTTCCACACAAATCACACAGCCATAAATATTGCCCAAAATATCTGGTTGCTACTGCACATCACAAGTAGCATACGTTCAGTTTCAGAAATTTAAAATATTCCACGGTACAGTCATAAAGTTGGTTCAAATGCTCAGAGTGTGTTTACTATTTATTATTATATTTTTTATTGTCCTAGTCTGTACTTGTATTCATTTTTGTTCAACTGAAAACAAACTGCAAAGGGTAAAGTTAAACTAGTGCAGGTGAAGTAGCACGTATTTGCCTTAGAGTCTCCACCTCAGCTGTTTACTCACACATACACTATTATTTATTAACGCATGGTCATTGGTCGCATAAATAAAATAAATAGCAAGCAACTTAAAATATATGCTTACTTGTTGCAGTCTGTCAAATAATCCAAATCCACACCAGGGACCAGTAATATAATAACCACTTGGCTGTCAGCTCCCTCGGCTCCTAAACAAGTTAACATGGATCCACTCGGCTCCTGGTATACGCGGGAAGAGTAACACTTTACCGTTTGAGGTTAAATATCCACATATGGATGTGGACGTCAACAGTCTGTGTAACAAGGCACAGGAGTGATCCAAATGGACGAGAAAAGTGTTGCCACTGGGCAGCAGAGGTGCCGGTATGCCATACTGGCATGTACCGGCTCAAGAAAAGCCCTGAGTATAAGTCACATTCTTTCCCCCCAAAAGTCACAAATAGGCTTTGTATGAGGACAGGTACCCCACCGTCATTTTCGTGCAGGGATGGGCGTGGCCTACATGATTGACAGGGAAAGCCCGTGTCACGTTGCATGGAAAATACGGCTGAGTGACAAGCCATGTAGATTATCCAGCGACCTGTTGTGTATTCATTCTGAATATTACATCTGTGACTGTTTGTTGCCGGTCTAGAAATACAGCCATTCCAAGCTAGTCATTGTGTGTATTGTGTGTTCTTCAATTAAGAGATGTAAGGACAGGTTCAACGATTAGCGGGTCAGAAGGGCAGTATGTATGCAGTACTTTACACCCCCACCTAATTTTGTGCTTTAAATTGCTTTTGCAGGAGGGCAAGCTCCCTTGCACCCCCCCAGCTTTCTTAACTATACTTTTGTGATTATGAATAGATGTGAAAAAGAACACACATTGCATATGAGAAAAAAAATGTAAAACAAGCTTCTTGCTTTTCCCTGATTGCAATGTCAATTAAAATAACCTAGCAATTTTTCAATTATAGCACCTGAGTATTGCTTTACTGAGCATTGCCAAATATTAGCTTCTCTGAGAAGAAACCAGAGATCTCAGTAAAATCCCACACAGGAACAGGCCAGGAAAACAGAGATGCCACACATAAGGGACTGAATCTAAGACCTGAACCAGTAAACCAAGTGTTGTAACTTCCCCAACCAGCTGCTGTAGCCATGAGGTTTGATGCCATGATATAATAATTTCCTATTTGCAAGCAGCCCACACAGACAGTATTCTAAGATATTCCACACAAATCACACAGCCATAAACATTGCCCAAAAATATCTGGTTGCTACTGCATATTAAAAATAGCATACGTTCAGTTTCAGAAATTCAAAATATTCCACAGTGCAGTCATAAAGTTGGTTCAAATATTCAGAGTGTGTTTATTATTTATTATTATATTTATTATTGTCCTAGTCTGTACTTGTATTCATTTTTGTTCAACTGAAAACAAACTGCAAAGGGTAACGTTAAACTAGTGCAGGTGAAGTAGCGCGTATGTGCCTTAGAGTCTCCACCCCAGCTATTTACTCACACACACTCATAGTCTCATAGCTATTTATTAACACATGATCATTGGTCGCATAAATAAAATAAATAGTGAGCAACTTAAAATATATGCTTACTTGTTGCAGTTTGTCAAATAATCCAAATCCAGACCAGAGATCTGTAATATAATAACCACTTGGCTGTCAGCTCCCTCGGCTCCTAAACAAGTTAACATGGATCCACTCAGCTCCTGGCGCATGCGTGAAATGTAACACTTTACCATTTGATGTTAAATATCTACATATGGACATGGACGTCAACAGTCTGTGTAACAAGGCACAGGAGTGATCAGAATGGACAAGAAAAGTGCCGCCACTGGGCAGCAGAGGTGTCGGTATGCTGTACCGGCATGTACCAGCTCAAGAAAAGCCCTGAGTATGTCACATTCTTTTCCCCCAAAAGTCACAAATGGGCTTTGTATGAGAACAGTACTCCACCGTCATTTTCGCGCAGGGATGGACATGGCCTACATGATTGACAGGGCAAACCCTGTGACACTGCATGGAAAATACGGCTGAGTGACAAGCCATGTAGATTATTCAGCGACCTGTTGAGTATTCATTTTGAATATTCCATCTGTGACTGTTTGTTGCCGGTCTAGAAATACAGCCATTCCAAGCTAGTCATTGTGTGTATTGTGTGTCCTTTAATTAAGAGATGTAAGGACAGGTTCAACGATTAGTGGGTCAGAAGGGCAGTATGTATGTACTACTTTACACCTCCACCTAATTTTGTGCTTTAAATTGCTTTTGCAGGAGGGCAAGCCCCCTTGCACCCCCCACCTTTCTTAACTATACTTTTGTGCTTATGAATAGATGTGAAAAAGAACACACATTGCATGATGATACAGAGAACAAGGTTAAATCTGAATATGCCCAGCATCCCAGAGACTGGAGTTTGATCCATTTTTTTTTACTTGTACACTATGTCACTAAAAGCGAATTACAGCAATGCTCCTTGGATCTCAGCTGTCAAACTGTGCTGTGGAAAAACTGGACATGGCGTTTGGATCAAGAAGTCATTAACTGATTCCATACTAGTGTATCAGTGAAAGATGCCAGTTGTTAATTTGCACGCAGCATACCTCTCAACTGTCCAGTTTTTCATAGAATGTCCAGATGTTTACCTCATATTTTTGGTTTGTTCCTCAAAATTTGTGGTTTTCTGGTAAATTACTGAACATGGAAATCAGTAAATAATGACACACATTTTAGTTTCAGACTTTACATTCTTCTGAAATTCATACTAACATAAAACCTGTTATGCTTGCAACTTAAACACAGTACTTAAATTCTCTCCCTATATTTGGGAGTTTGCCCCAGTTATATTAGGCTTTGTTCAGATTTTGTGTGTTAAGAGATTGAGAAGTATGTCTCGCTGTTAACAACTGGAAGTGTATGTTAAACGTTGCGGTTCCAGGTTTGTACCTCTCTTATCTTAGTTACCGCAATCCACTGTCTCCCAAAATAAATGCAGTGGACATTACAAATAAAATCACATTTTGAAAAATACATATCTGCAGACCATGTAAAAACGAGGCATAACTAGAGATACCACACCAAACCCCTTACCTTAAGCACACTGTTGAACAGTAAGCACTCATTTAGAAACAGAATGACATGGAAAATTCTTTGGCATATAGGTAGTGGCACCGCAAATAAATACTGGCTGTCAAACAGCTAAGAAACAGTAATAATTAAAACCAAATACAAGTAAAGAGATCTGCCATGTGCGTTCCTGCACAGAGGACTACAAATAGTTTAGGTGTATGCTGCTATACAGAATAGATAACGCACACTTGCAGCAGCGTGCAGATTCAACTACACTGTTTTCCATATTGTATTTGGTGACGTTGGGTAGCTCATGTTTATTCATAGTAACACTAGCAATTACAGGGAAACATGGAGTATTCGGCTGGGTTTGGGCAGTCCTTGCTACTGCGCATCTGGAGGGGTAATGTTCTAGTACAAAACCCACAAATGTTTTGGAGGGATTAAGAACGGAGCTAGAATACGAGTCAAAATTAGGGACAGTTGAGAGCTATGACTTAAACAACAAACGACGTTGTCCAAGTTACCATCGTTAGTAGGTGCAAGATGAACTGAGGTTTTGGCCACTCGTATATTGTTTCCTAGTTTAGCATTATAGCTAGGACTATGAAAACTAACCTTAGTAGTCGCCGCTTTATGATGTAGGTGTGTCCATTCAGCCCTTCTTGAATGTTGCAGAATGTTGGCCTTTGGGGTTACTTTCATTAAACTAGACTGTTAAACAGTGTTTGGGAGTGTCGCCATCAGACAAAATCAAAAACATTCGGGGCCAGCGTCCATAAATCAGTGACATTTTTGAAATTTTTTTTTTTGGGATTAGTTTATTTGAAGTCTGATACAAGAAACTGAAAATATTTATCGTAGCTGTATTATATATCTAATTATGAGAAACACTCCTAATTTTGAGTCTTAAATTTCATATTTTACGCTTTTTCCGCATTGAAACTGACTCACCCATTCATTGGTTAAATTTTTGTACCAAATACATGTGATAATTAATATTTAATCATATTAAATCATAAAAGTAGCTTGGCCGCAGTGGTGCAGCAGTTAGCATTGCTGCCTCACAGAAAGATGTTCTCCGGCTCGATTCTTGGCTGGCGTGCTTTCTTTGTGGAGTCTGCAAGTTCTCTCTGCGGTCACGTGAGCTTTCCCCTGGGAGCTCTGGTTTCCTCCCACATTCCGAAGACATGCTAAAGGTGGATTGGACACTCTAAATTGGTGTGAGTGAGTTCCACAAGGCTCCATATTAGGCCTCTTACTTTTTACCATCTTCACAAATCGACTCCATAAATCCACATCTCTCGCCTCTTTCATCCAATATTCAGATGACTCTACCCTGATATGCTCTGCCCCCTCTCTAACACAGCTACAGGCTATAACACAACAATCCTTCCTAGAAGTAGAATCCTGGCTAACTAACAGTAACCTCATACTGAACCCAAACAAGACCAAACTAATGCTCTTTCTCCCCACCAAAACACTGAATCCCTCTGCTACTTTTTAAATCCACTCCTCCAGCAACACAATCATAAACACCAACTCACATACCAAATTACTAGGTGTCACAATTGATAGCAAATTAAAATTCGACCCACACCTCTCTCAAGCCATTAAAAAAGCACACATAAAACTAGGCTGTCTTTACCGAATTAATCCTTTCCTAACTAGCCATTCTAGACTAAGCATCGCCAGGACTCATCTCTTATCTACTGTTCTCTATGCTTCTCCCATCTTTACAAACATGAACAAAACTGACCTTACCAAACTTGAATCAGCCTACAATAAAATAGCCACGTTCGCCACTACCTCCCCATATAGGTCCCACCACTGCTCTGCCCTACAACAAATAAATTGGCTAGAACTCCCACAACAACTAACCTATACCCAACTTGTCTTTACCCACCAACTAATATACCAGCCAAACCAAACCCCAGCCCTACAACAATTACTCCAACCATATGCCAGCACTCTCAACTCCGATCCTTACACAAAACACTCCTCCAAGTATTCAAAAGCAACAACAAAGCCGGAGATGCCCTCTACTCCCACTACATTTCTAAACTTTGGAACTCAATCCCCCAACACATCCTAAATGCTACCAACCTACACCAATTCAAAACTCTGCTCAAAGACCACATCACTAACAACTGGCTTCTGCTCCTGCACCAATCCAGGCTAATACCACATAAGCCCACATCAAATTTCATCCCCATAAGTTTTATAGTCTCCACATAGACCCAACTCTTGTTATCAACACCTATCAGCTACCTACAATAAGAGTGTAATTTGATAATTCCTTTTCTTTTCTAACGGAATACATATGTACACGTATTAAAGTATACTCAAATGATCACGACTTTAATATTTAATATATGGTAATAACTTTTTCCTTTTTTACTAAAGTGCCTATTGCATATTGTACTTTCTTTGTTGTCTCTAAATATTTCTGTTAAATTTTATGTAAAACTGACACTGTACCTGTCAATGTCATTCTTGTTTTATTGGAGCTTTTCTCCCCGGGCCTCCGCTGAAAATAGGCTAACACCCAGATGGACTATCCCTGACAACAAATGTAAAATAAATAAACCAAAGCTAAGCCAGTGGCAAGACAAAACATAGAAAAACATATAATCTGCAAGAGATGCAGTATGGTGAGAACCAAGAACAGCACATAAGTGCCAGAAAAGAACCAAAAGCAGTAATATATTACTTTGGTACATTTGCGGCAGGACTTCTTTAGGTTAACTTGGTTGTTAAGTGACGATTGGTATTTAAACTTATACTGGGCTGGACCTGATTTGTTCTGAAGAAGTCCATTGTATAGTTACAAGATGAAAGCGCTTAACATACCTGTATTCATATTAATAAATTTATATTAAAGCTTTATAGAGATTCTACACAACTTTTTTAGTCTTGGTTTAGTCCATACACCTTGTTGACACAGTGTTACTGAGTTTGGTTATTTTCTGGCATTGCAGTACCCTCCTCGGTCCACACCATACTGCACGTCTTGTAGACTATTAAATCACCTACACTAAGTGTACACCATTCTGAGTAAATAGATTATGTAAGCATAACTCCAGCCTTCTTCCTCCTGATTTTAGTTTTCCTAATGATTTTCTTGCTGCCTTAAATATCGAGGGGGTTCATTATTTATTCATTTGCATTTGTTTACTGGGATGGTCCACTGGGCTGTAGTGAGGCCCGGGGAGAAAAGCTCCACAATAAAATACCAACAATACATCAATATGATAGATCAACATAATCAGCACATACGATGCAAGACACAGTTGACTACCATAGGATATGAATTACAATTGAATGAGCAAGGTAAAAATCTGAGTACAATATTAGATTACAATATAAGAATAATGTGGTATTACACAATTAGAATATCACAGATTAGGATATAACAAGTTAGGATAATTACTCATGTGAGAAGCTTATGTTCTAGCAACATAGTCTGAATAATTAACACTTATGACGTCTTAGGCTTAAATATAGGTGAGCAAATATAACAGATGGTACCAGCACTGTAGTTAAGTGATTTGAGATAGCGTGATAACAGAGTGGTGATTAATAAAGGTGTAATTTAGTATTAGAATAGGAGTCAGGTTTTGGGAAGTGCAGTTTTGGCACATGTGCACTGCCATAGAGAGGAAATGTGTTCTCTCAGGGACTTTAAAGAGAGCTGCATTGCTAGTAGTCCTGATTGATCATGGGAGGGTGTTCCATAGTTTTGCAATAGTAAAGGAGTAGAGCATCTGACCAGCTGAGAAGTTTTTTTTTTTCTACCTTCAGGAGGATTTGGTTTTCAGATTAGAGAGGTCTATTTGGATGGTACTGAGTAATTAGAGAAGTAAGGGCAGGGCAGTTTGATGGTTTGAATATGAATTTATGTGCAGTGGTTAATTATAAGTATGTAAGAAAATGTGGGAGTTCTAATCATTTCAGTAGGTGTAATGAGGAACAATGGTGAGATGAATATTTTGCATTGGTTATGAATTTAGCAGTTTTAATGTAGCATGAATCAAGTTTGGATTTCAGAGAGGACTGGATATTGGTAAGAAGAGGGGCACTTTATAGAAAAGATGGTAGCAGAAGGGAAGAGGACAGGGATAATTTTGTGGAGCGGTTGAAGAAGTGATGTGAAGTTGTTAAATCTCGCCATTTATTCTCATTGATGGGTTCGGAGCCGATCGTCTGCTCCGACATGGCCTATAGCAAGCTCAAGGTTTGCCAGTAGCTCGAGACCAAGCCCCTTATCCCACAATGCATTGCTGGAATTACCTAAGATCTAGTTTGCCATGGCAAGAGAGATCTCGGTGATCCAGCTAGCTCGGACCATTTGTGAAAAAAATAGCAAGTTTTTTTGATAAAAAATCTTATTTTTTTCTATTAGATATTTTTCTTATATACAGTTTAGGTGTTACTGTTAAAATTATAATAATAGAATCAGTAGTTTGTGATAGTTAGTGCCCTGTTGGCCTAGTCGTTTTGTGTGGGCCTTTTAGCCCTATTTAGAGTTAATAATCACTATTTTCTTCTAGTCAGGTTTTTCTTATTGGGCCTGTTTAGCCCTGTATTTGTAATTTATAGTTTAACTCTGTCATAGATAGTGCCCGGTGTGGGCTTAGTTGCTTTCCTTAGTTAGTGTGGGTCTTTATAAAGAAAGGAAGGACTTCACCCTATTAGTTTTCAGTATACTGTTTTTTTGTATTTGTACTGTTAGAGTATGTTGGATGATAAGGAAAAGTCCCATCCCAAATCGGGATTCAAGAAATGCCCAGATTGTGGGCAGAAAATGTCCGTCACTGACAAACACATTCAATGTGTTTACTGTCTGGGGGCTAAACACCTCCAAGACACTTGCAGCATTTGCCATTCCTTTTCTTCAAGAGTCCTCTTGGAGCGAAGGAGGAAGCTAATTGACGGGATTACTGCAGCATTCCTTTTCTGAGGCATTGAGTAGCCAGGAAGGTGCTAGTACTTCTTCCAAATCCTCCAAATCTTCAAAATCTTCGGATTCCAAAGTTGCAAAAAAGGCAAGAACTTCAGAGGGTACAAGGTCATCGGTTCCACAGACCTCGGAAAGAGTGTTCCTTTGATTCGGGGCCAGCTCCCAGTCTTGGAGCCGGTCTCTGAGGTTCCCTCTTCTCCTCTGCTCCAGTCAGCACCTTTGGTGCATTCATCTAAGTCTTCAGTTAGCCTTTTGGATTTGGACATGGATCGGCTAGTGCAGAAGCTTTTACAGGCACCAGGACTTGCCAAATTGTTGTTGGCCCCGACCATTTCATTGGTTCTGAAGACCAATGAACCGGATTTGTCTACTCCTCCTCCGAGCCGTACTGGACCTTCGGAGCCGAAGGAACCTGAACCGATGATTGTCGAACTTTTGGAGCCGACACCCGCACCGGTGTTATCGGCTCCATCTACTCGGACGTCCTCGGCGCCGACCAAGGACTGTAGGAGCCGATGCTCTTCCATCGGGTCCGAGGAGGATAGTCGGACCGATTTGTCGGTGCCGACTCTTCCTCTCTGGGCTTCCGCTCGGATGAGGTTGGCTCCTACCTCGGGCTCGGGCTCGGAGCCCATGGTTTCGGTACGAGAGGATCAGACGGTCCTTTCGGGTCCGTCTACCCCTTCTCGTCAGAGCCATGGCACCTTCGATGCTATGAGGAGAGTCCTGTCTCCCAAGACAGCATCAGCATCAGTTCGGCCTTCCCTCTCCCCTCAAGCTCCTGTGTTTGCTTCTTCGTCTACCGGTCCCCCTAGGTGTAGAGACCCTGAGCCTCAAGTACCCCCCACAGGACATCCCCTGCTCTTCTGAGACCTCCCCAGATCCCCCCACTGAGGAGGTGCCCAGGAAGAGACTGTGCAAGAGGAGGCACTTAGACTCCCCACATGAGTCTTTGACATCTGACATGGACTTGGATGAGCCAGAAGGGTCCCCTCGATCTCCCTCTGAGGATATCGCCTTTGCGAGATATTAGAGATCCTTAGTCAGAGGGGTGATTGGCAGTCCAAGACCCCTACTGAGGACGAGTCCGTGCTCTTGAAGGCTTTTGGGTCTCAACCTTCCACTTCTTGGGTGTATCCGCCTTACGATGAGCTCATGGAACTGATCTCTCGTAAGGCGTGGGAGTCACCGGAGGCCATGGAACCTGTCCACCGGAAGCCAAATAAATTAATTTCTGCCTCAGTGGACAAAGCCTTTTTGACCAAAGGAGTGCCTGTTGGTGCCATGGTGGTAGCTGCAGCCACCAAAAAGGAAGTGTCTGAAACATCCGCATCTGTCCGTCCTCTGAACAGAGAGTCTAGGATCATGGATAGATGTGGGAAACGCATGTTTAGTTCAGCAACATTTTCTCTGCAATCGCTGAACTACTTAACCCATTTTATGAGACTACAAAGAGATCTCCTGAAAGAGCTAGGAGATACTCTCCAGGGTACAGTAGCTGCAGGGGTTGCCGATTAAGTCAACATACAGCTCGCTACCCTAAACTCAGTTGTGAACTCGTCCATGCGTCTCATATCTTATGCAGCTGATGGTTCGAGTAGATCCGCTAGTTCGGGCATTGCTCTGTGAAGACAAGCTTGGATGCGTCTCTGTTCCTTTGCGGAGCCCTTTAAGTCTTCTTTTACCAATACCCCATTTGATGGCTCATCACTGTTTGGGCCTAAAGTAAAGGAAACTTTAACCAGGTGTGAGCAGGAAGGCAAGACCCTATCTGCTGTTGGAGTCTGTTTTTCTACCCCTACTCGGCCCTACCCCAAGGGCCCTAGGGGAGGGAAAATGTGGTTCCGAAAAGCACAGGGAGCCTTTCAGGACACACGTGGAGAAACTCCCTCTAGAGGCAGAGGAGGGAGTTATAACGGAAGATGCCGCCCCTGCAGCAGAGGGGGTCTGCAGCAACATTGTGACAGGGGCCAGTTGTCTGTTCAACCCTACCAACGCCCCTGAAAGGGAGCCCGACTGTTTGGCTCTGGAGGCAGTCTGGTGTCACTTGTCTTTGTACCCAGAAGCCTGGCTAAACATAACATCAGATACATGGGTACAAAGCATAATTTCCAGAGGATATTTCATACTGTTCTCTTCCCCTCCCATTCCTGTTATCAGGATCCCAGATGTTCCACCCAGTGTCAGGGAACAAGCAATAGTAGAGGTCCCCAAATTGCTAGAAAAAAGAGTCATCCAACCAGTCCCAGCATACCAAGTAGGACTCGGAACTTACTCAAGATTCTTTTTGGTACCAAAGAAAACAGGAACTGGAGACCTATTTTGGACTTCAGTAGACTCAACCAGTTTGTAAAGAAAGAGAAGTTCAGAATGGTCACTCTTCAGTCCATTCTTCCCTTCCTAGGGAAAGGCGATTGGATGTGCTCCATAGATCTCAGGGACGCGTACTATCACATAAAGATGAACAGACACTTCAGAGATCACCTGCGTTTCCGGCTGGGAGCCAATCATTACCAGTTTCAAGCCCTGCCCTTTGGTCTCACTACAGCCCCCAGAGTGTTTACCAAATGCATGGCAGTGGTCACGGCTCACCTGAGGCATCTAGGATTCCAGGTGTTTCCATATCTAGACGATTGGCTCCTCAATGCTACCACCAGGCATCAGTTGATTCAGGCAACACAATACACTCTGCCATCAATTAGGCATCACAATCAATTTTGAAAAGTCTGCCTTATCACCATCGCAGCATACCGTTTTTATAGGAGCAGAGTTAGATACTTCAACCACCACCCTACGTCTTCCAATCGAAACAGTCTCACTTCTCTGTCAACACGTCAGCTCACTGGTGTCAAAGAACAAAGCTACAGCAGCAGAGGTCTTGAAGGTGCTAGGTTTGATGGCGGCAGCAATCATGGCTATACCACTCGCACGGATGCATATGCGAATTCTTCAATGGCTCCTCTTTGCCCAGTGGTCTCACCAGAAACTACTGATGCACTACATGATTGTCATCACGGATTCTTGCAAGAGAGACCTTCGGTGGTGGTTGACGTCTCTTCATGTCACAATCGGAAGACCCTTTGTCCCCCCCCCATAGCCACTGTGACCACAGACGCTTCCCTGATAGTGTGGGGGGGGGGCATTTTCAGGGAAATACTGCCCAAGGCACATGGACGGATCAAGAGTCAAATCTGCATATCAATGTTCTGGAGTTGAGAGCGGTACTTCTGGCGTTGCAGTACTTTCAGGACTCTCTTCCTCTAGGGACGATTGCAATTCAGACAGACAACATATCAGTGGTCTGGTACTTGAACAAGCAAGGCGGAACCAAATCTTACCCCGTTTGTCGAGAAGCCCTCAGGGTGTGGCAATGGGCTGTGTCATCCCAGTGTTTTCTGTTAGCAATGCACATCCCGGGGAAATCCAGTGTGATAGCGGACAAGCTGAGCAGAGCAATACTTTTGCCTCACGAGTGGTCTCTCAACCAACGAGTTGCGGATTTGATTTTCCGCAAATGGGGCCAGCCTTCCTGTGACCTCTTTGCCAGTCACATCAATACCAAATACAGAAGCTACTTTGCCCTAATACCACCTTCAGGACATCCCCTGAGAGATGCACTTGTGTACGATTGGCCCACGGGTCTCCTTTATGCATTCCCACCTTTTCCATTGATACCCAGGTTTTTACAGAAAGCAAAATCGCTAGGAAGGACAGTTATTCTCATTGCCCCTTACTGGTCTTGACAGATTTGGTTCCCCTTCCTTCACCATCATCTGCTGGAGAACCCATGGATCCTGGACCCAGTTCCGGACCTTCTGACACACCCGTCAGGGGACCTCCATCCCTCACTGCAGTCCCTAAAGCTAACTGCTTGGCTAATCCACTTCCCCTAACTGCCAGGCTTCATTCTATCTCAGATGATACAAGACAAATCCTTTTGTCTTCTCATAAGCCATCCAACAGGAAACTATACCGCAGTAAGTGGAACAGATTCACAATTTGGGCCAATATACAGAAAATCGACCCTTTCCTCTGGTGTCCATTTTAGAATTTTTGACAAAGATCTTTAAGGAAGGAGCAGCAGCTGCCACAGTTCGAGTCCAATTAGCTGCCATACCAAATTTCCACCTTGGATTCGATGGGTCGAATGTTATGTTAGATAAGTTATCTAAGGCTTTTCTTAAAGGTGTTTCTCACATGAGACCTCCTGTCAAAATTCCTTATTCTCTCTGGAATTTGAATTTTATGATGTCTCAAATAATTCTCCCCCCCCCCCCCTTCGAACCAACATCTTCTTGTGATCTCAAGTATTTGTCATGGAAGACAGTATTCCTAGTGGCCATTACTTCTGCCCGCAGAATGTCAGAACTTCAAGCACTATCTATCAGACCACCTTACATGATTTCCCACGCTGATAGAGTGTCTCTCAGAACAAACCCCTCCTTTTTGCCTAAAGTCTGTTCCGAATCCAATATCAATTAGGTTATTGAGTTGCCAGTCTTTTTTCCCAACCACTCTAATAAATTGGAATACATGCTGCATAAACTTATGCACACAGACAGCTCAGATTTTATCTTGATAGAACTAAGGATATTAGAAAATCAGATCAACTTTTCATATCCTTTTCGGAGGCCAGAAAAGGCAATCCAGTGGCTAAAACAACTTTATCTAAAATGGTTATCAGATTGTCAATCCTTTGTTTATGCGAATACAAACATGCCATTGACACACAGACCTAAGGCTCATTCTACCAGAGCCGTTTCTACGTCTTCTGCCTTTCAAGCTAAATTGCCCCTTGACAATATTTGCGCTGCAGCCACTTGGTCTAAGCCTTATACCTTCATCACGCATTACAAAGTAGACAAGGCTTCCAGGGACAGGTCTTCCTTTGGTTCAATGGTGCTGAAGAACGTACTTCCATGAGCCACCCAAGATTCAGGGTGCTAGGGACGCTACCCATCAGTGAGAATAAGCGGCGAGATTTAACAGCTTCACATAAAGAAGTTATGTACTTACCATAACGTTCCATGTGAGTTGTTTATCTTGCCTTTATTCTCACGTCCCTCCCTCCTTCCCCCTCCTGGCTGATAGTTGACTTAGAGGCTAGTATCACCCTGGCTACTCAGTAGGAGAGTGTTCCCTATTAGGGTAAGGTGTATATATATATATATATATATATATATATATATAAATAAATATATATATATATATATAAATAAATATATATATATATATTTATATATATTTTCAGCAAATAAGATCTGAGGTAATTCTAGCAGTGCATTGTGGGATAAGGGACTTGGTCTCGAGCTACTGGCAAACCTTGAGCTTGCTATAGGCCGTGTCGGAGCCGACGATCTGCTCCAAACCCATCAGTGAGAATAAAGGCGAGATAAACAACTCACGTGGAACATTATGGTAAGTACATAACTTTTTTTTTTGTGTCTATAGATGATGCCCAATTTTTTATGTGTTTTTTTTTGATATTGCTGTGAATATGCAGATCAATGTTAGGTTTTCATGATGATGACGACACCTAATAATTTTGTATTTGGTACAGCCTCAATGATACTGCTGTTTTGAGTATGAATATTCATTCTTGTTTAGAGAAGTTTTTTTAGGGGTAAATAGCACAAGTTTAGTTTTGTTGAGGTTTAGGGCAAGATGATTATTGGTCATCCATGTTTCAGTAAAAGTAAGGGCACTTTGAGTTGCTGTAGTTCAGATGTGGAATTAACAGAGCCAATGATGGTTGAGTAATCTGAGTATCGCATGACAGTTCCTTAACTAAGCGTGGTGTGGAAGTTGTTGATAAAAATACTGAACTGAAGGGGCCTTAGTATGGATCCTTGGGGAATACCCGTGGTTGTGTTGAGGAATGGAAAGAAAGAATGTTGCCACTTGGTTGATTGTTGCCTATTTGTCAGGTAGTTTGAGAACCAGTTTAGGGTTGGGGTGAGATGCCTAGGTTAAAGAGTTTAGTGAGAAGTAGAGAGTGGGAGACTGTATCAAAGGCCTTAGAAAGGTCAAAAAAGAGTGAAGAAACAATTTTTCCAGCATCTTGGGCCTGGTTAACAGTGTCCACGAAGGATATAAGAGTTGTAGTAGTGCTGTGATCTGGCCTAAGACCATGCTGAGTGGAGAAAGGAATTAGTTGTGAAGCAGATAATTAAGGAGTTGAGTATGAATGCATTTTTCCAAGATCTTAGAGATGGGTGAGAGGATAGCAATAGGTTTAAAGTTGGAAATGTCTGTGCTGTTGCCACCTTTATGAAGAGGAAGAATATATGCTTTTTTCCAAATTGTAGGTAAATGGGATTCCTGAACAGATCTGTTAAGAAGTATGCTAATGGGATAAGCAATAGAGTTAGCTGATATTTGTAGGAACTCTGCAGGTAGGTTATCAGGGGCATTGGTGCCAGGTTTGAGTTTAAGGAGCAGGTTTTTTTTATAGTGGCGGTAGTTATAGATGAAAGAAAAAAGCTGAGTAGGGGGAAGTAGAGGTACTTTGTGTAGATAGATTTGAAGGGGTTAGGTTGGTTTGTGGGAAGATGGTGGTGAGATTAGCTGTGGTATTGATGAAATATGATTTGAAGAGTGAGGCTATTTCAGTGGGTGTTTTATCTGGATTTGGACAAGGATTATTATTTGAGTCTGATTTTAGTAAAGAATTGATGGAGCTCCAGAATTTTTTGGGGTTTTACTTACTTATGGTGGCCTTGTAGACTAAGGTAGTGTTCTTTTTTTATTTTTAATGACTAGATGCTTTACTTGATTATAGAGTTGTTTATATTGTGTGAGGTCAGAGGGATTTTTTTTGCCATAATTTCCACGCTTTGTCTCTTGCAGTCATGAGTTGCTTAGTGGGTCTAGTAAGCCAACTGGCATGATTTGTTTTTACTCTTTTGTCGGAGTGAAGCTAGATTGTTTAGGATCTTGAGAAATGTTGAGTTGAAGAGCTCAACAGCCTCATTGAGGGGAAGGACTTTTAGTGCATCCCAGTTAATGCTTTGTAAACTTTAAAGGGTGGCTGGGCAGAAGTGGGATAAGTCTCTAGTTTGTTTATATTGGTGTTTACTTAGCATTGGGGTAGTTTTATGTAGTATAAAGGCAGGTAGGTGATCACTGTATTCAGGGCAGAGACCATAATCCAGTCCAAGATTGAGCCACTGTTGTTTTTGTTGGGTGTGGTTATATTGGTAATTAGCTGGGTGAAATTAAATCAGTGGATATTGGAGGAAGGATGGTGGTGGGCGACATCTAGCCAATTAATATTTACATCGCCCAGGATGATTTTCATTTTTTTGTATTTGTTGTCCAAGCAAGGATTTCTTCTAATATGGGAATGTTGTTTCCTGGAGAGATATATAGGGCTACAGTGCAAAGGCTCTTGCAGCTATTCATTTTTAGGAGGATATTAATATTTTGGCTGTGGAAAAATGTGGGCTAGACTTAGTATATGGGATATAGTAAAGGTGTTTGGGTATATTCTCCCAGACACACTCCAACAGTATTCCCAGAATCATCGAAGGAAGCAGTGGAACAATAAAATCCTTTTATTAAGAGATAAAAACACTGATAAGTGCTTTTGTTTAATAAAGTATTAAACTTCATCAGACACCATGTTCTTTACATCACTTCCTTATATACTGAAATATTTCAAATTCATTTGATGAAAAAAATGCAGATCAATCAATAAACCCACCACCATAGTCTGCCTAAAAGGTACCACATGCACAATAAAACCCAAAGAATTGTATATGTGTATATGTGTGTGCTTTCTAATGGAAAAAGCTTAATAAAATAAAATACTAAATAAGCATTACTGAAAACTTATGTGTGAAATATACTGACCATAAAGTGATAAAGTTTTTTTCTCTCCAATGCTTTTAACCTTAGCACTGGGGTGATGGAGCTATGCATAATACTTTACGCTCAATGTTCCTTAAAAGAGCATACCCTGTAGAATTAATCGATTACTTGATTCAGGAAGTCACAAGGAAAATAATGAATGGACATTTTCAGCCCATTCTGGGAGATGAATGTCACTCTATAGATGCAACAGTAGAAGAGGTTGTTTACTGTATGGTAGAGCCTGGTATAACTACAGACACGCCAAATTTTGGTACTTAACAAGTCTTCGATTTTTCAAGATCCTTAACCATTACATTTAGTGAATACTTCAGAAAGTTAAGGTCCATATTTGAAAAGAACTAGCCTATATTAACAGATGACTGACATTAGAAAACAAATAGGTGAAAGACCCGTCATTACCGATAGAAAGGGAATGAATTTTAAAGACATATTTAAGGAGAAACAGTTTATGAATAGTCATAGTATGCATGGTATGTTTAAGTGTGGGGCATGCGCAAGGTGCCATAAAATACAAGTAACAAACAATTTTATGGTATGAAATTCTACATACCACATAAAGGAAAAATATAACTGCAATTCAAAAGCAGTGATTTAATTAGCATTGTGTGACTCATGCCCAGCATTTTACATAGGTAAAATTGAGAGGAAATTTAGTCAACGGATTTATGAACATGACTATGCTATAAGAAAACATAACTTAAATAATGCTTTAGCTAAACAAGTTTGTGACAGTTTAGTGCATCGGTTTATATTTTTAGTCATTGATCAGGTTGAAATTAATGACAAAAAAAACATGGGTAAACTAAGGAACTTAGATGGCAAATCTGTTTGCAGGCTGACAGTTGGCCGGGGATAAATGAGCGTAGCTCCATCACCCCAGTGCTAAGGTTAAAAGCATTGGAGAGAAAAAAACTTTAGCACTTTATAGTCATTATATTTCACATACAAGTTTTTAGTAATGCTTATTTAGTATTTTATTTTATTAAGCTTTTTCCATTAGAAAGCAGACACATATACAATTCTTTGGGTTTTATTGTGTATGTGGTACCTTTTAGGCAGACTATGGTGGTGAGTTTATTGATTGATCTGCATTTTTTTCATCCAATGAATCTGAACTATTTGAGTATATAAGGAAGTGATGTAAAAAACATGCCCCGTGATTCATGAAGCTCAGCGCAAGGCCGGCGTTAGGCTTGCGCTGACCGTGCGGCGTGCAGATGGCGCAGTAGCAGCATATGCATATTAATGAAGGCGCGCTGCCGCCACATCCACGTGCATAGAAAACGTGCAGAAGTGCATGGGGCATGTCGAAGTGCCGCATGGGAGGCATGGACATGTCGGCTGTTTACGTGCAGCCTAAAATGCTGAATATTACAGCCTGCCTGCAATAGTAATCACACTTGTCAGTGTCCGTGGATACTGAAATGTATGCAAAGCATGCAAGACAGTTCCTGCGAACACAAAAATAAGAAGCAAACACAAATACACGTAGCCGAATATTGAGTCCCCATCCCTCGAACAAATGACATTTAATACCTCGTGCCCATATTCTAATGCAGTGTTGATAGTTATACCAAGTGGAAGCGAAACGCATCGTGTTAGCGCGCTGCCAATAGCTAAATGTGATAGTGTTCAATCTCGCCGTTTGTTCTTACACATGGGTTCGGAGCCGATCCTCGGCTCCGTGCCGGCCGACTGCAAGCTCTGCATCGAGAAGAAGCTCGAGGACATCTAATACCCACAATCCCCCTCTGCCTTTACCTCAGATCTAGTTTGCCGCTGCTGCATACGCATCGCTGGAGGCTAGCTCGAGGCTTTTTGTCAGATAAGATTTTATCTTTCTGGTTAAAATTTCTTAAAACTTCTTAAAACTTATTAATATATAGTAGTTAGGTACGGTGTGTGAGTAGAACAGATTTCTCGGTACCTTAAATTAGTTTACTTAGTTAGACTATCTGGTATAGAGTTTTCGGGGCCTACCACCCCTACTTCGACACTTGAATTTGTTGTAGCTTACTTTTTTTTTTTGAGTGAGTGGATCGGACTTTCTACCGGATTTGACATTTTATACTGGACTGGACTGTTTTATTTCTTCCCTCAATATGTCTGATAAGCAAAAGTCTGGCTTTAAACGTTGTCTGTGTGGCCAGAAGATGTCGGTCACAGATAACCACAGTTCCTGTGTCTACTGTCTTGGCCCTCTCCACTTACAAGAGGACTGCTCTATTTGTCACTCTTTTAGTGGGAGGGTCATGACAGATAGGCGCAGGAAACTGATGGATCGAGGATTGTTAAAACCCTCTTTCCAAGAGGCTCTGGATGCTTCAGACCAGGCATCCAAGTCTTCGAAGGGGTCGAAGGCGTCGGAACCAAAGTCATCGGCTCCGAGCTCTTCTGATCCAGTTAGATCACCGGTTCCACAGACTTCGGGGCCGAGTGTTCAGCTTTTGGCAGTTTCCGAGCCTCGAGTCTTGGAACCGGTGATGGAGCTCCCTCCGTCGACTCTGCTGAGGTCGGCTCCGTCTTCGATCCCTTCGACTCGTTCTTCTAGACCCCTCTCTGATACCGATGTGGATCGTGTGGTGCAGAAATTGATGGAGAATACGGCTCTATCCCAGCTCATCTCGGTCTCCGCTCAGTTGGTGTCGAGACTTGAAGGCCTTCCTATATCTCCATCCATTCCTCCTCCGAGACCTGTCCAGTCTTCGGAGCCGGAAGAGGCTGAACTGATGATTGTGGAGCCCTCGGTGCCAGAACCGTCTTTTTCTCGTTCGGCACCGTTAACCTCGACTCCATCCGATCCGGTACTGGAGTCTCGGACCCGAAGATCCGTCCTTGGTTCCGGGACCGAGAGTCGAACCGATGTTTCGGTTCCGACTCTTCCTCTCGGTGCCTCGGCACGGATTGACTCGGTTCCGTCCTCGGGGTCGGTGCCTTCGGCTCCTGTTTCGGGGATTCTTCCCATTTCCTCGGAACCGGGAGATGCCTCGACTCGGGATCCGGGGGCCTTCGACCTCATGAGGAAGGTGTTGTCTACTCAGACAACCACATCAGCAGGTACAGCTTCTCCTCCCCGCAAAGGACCGTTATCCTCCTCTGCACCCACGGCCACCTCCAAGCGTCGGGCACCAGTGTCTCAGCCACCCCTGGAGGGTGCCCCCTCTTCCTCGGAGGCTTCTTCGGATGCTCCCCCCGAAGAAGTTCCTAGGAAAAGACTGTGTAAGAGGAGACACTTGGATTCTCCACAAGAATCCTTAACATCTGATACTGACTTAGATGAGTCAGAAGGGTCCCCTAAGTCACCTTCAGAGGATGTCTCTTTTTCTGACATCTTGGAGATCCTTAAACAGAGAGGTGACTGGCAGTCCCTTCCCCCTTCTGAGGATGAGTCAGTTCTGCTGAAGGCATTTGGTGCTCGCCCTTCCTCCTCCTGGGTCACTCCGCCCTTCGACGAACTAATGGAACTTATTGCTCAAGGGCGTGAGGCTCCTGACACAGTTGAACCTGTTCCTAGGAAACCGAACAAGTACATCACAGCACCTCAGGATAAGTCCTACCTTACAAAAGGAGTTCCAGTAGACGCCATGGTGGTGGCTGCAGCCACGAAAAAGGAGATGTCGGAGTCTTCTACGTCTGTCCATCCGCCTAATAAAGATTCTAGGACGATGGATAGATATGGGAAGCGCATTTTTAGTTCAGCGGCTTTTTCCATGCGGTCCCTGAACTATTTGACCCATTTTACACGTCTGCAGAGGGATCTAGTCAAAGAGTTGGGAGATACCCTCCAGGGTACTACAGATGCAGCTGTCTCAGAGAAGGTGACAGCGCAACTTAATACCCTAACATCGATTGTTAACTCATCCATGAGGCTGATTTCTTACGCAGCCGAAGGTTCGAGTAGGGCAGCAGCTTCAGCGATTGCTCTCCGTAGACAATCCTGGATGCGCCTATGCTCCTTTGCGGAAGCCTTCAAGTCTTCCTTTACAAACGCCCCATTTGACGGGGCCACTCTTTTTGGCCCCAAAGTAAAGGAGACCCTTACCAGGTGTGAACAAGAGGGAAAGACTCTGTCTGCTGTCGGAGTCCGTTTTTCCACCCCAACTAGGCCGTACCCCAAAGGGCAACGCGGTGGAAAAATGTGGTTTCGAAAACCTCAGGGGTCTTTCTCAGGCACACAGGGTGATGCCCCCTCTAGAGGCAGAGGAGGGGGCAGAGGTGGAAGACGCCGCAATGGCGGCAGAGGGGGTCCGCAACATCAAGGTGACAGGGATACACTCCCTAGTAAACCTTTTCAGCACTCCTGAGAGGAGGCCCGACTGTCCTGCTCTGGAGGCAGTCGGGGGTCGCTTAGCTTTATACCCTCAGGCCTGGCAAAGTATAACTACAGACAAGTGGGTAAAAAGCGTGGTTACCAGAGGTTATGCCATACCCTTTCTCTCCTATCCCGTTCCAAAGAAAAGACTCCCAGATGTACCGCCCCATCTGCGAGAGCCAGCAGCTTTAGAAATTTCAAAGCTGCTAGAAAAAAGAGTCATCCAGCCAGTCCCAGCGGACCAGCAAGGATTCGGGACTTACTCAAGGTTCTTTTTAGTTCCAAAGAAAACAGGGGACTGGAGGCCCATTCTAGACCTAAGCTACCTCAATACTTTCGTCAAGAAAGAAAAGTTCCGAATGGTCACGCTTCAATCGATCCTTCCATTCTTACAGAAGGACGAATGGATGTGCTCAATAGATCTACAGGATGCATACTACCACATCAAAATGGCCAGGGCATCCAGAGATCACCTGCGCTTCCGGCTGGGAGCCAATCACTTTCAGTTTCGAGCCCTGCCCTTTGGTCTGACCTCAGCCCCCAGGGTCTTCACCAAATGTATGGCAGTGGTAGCGTCTCACTTGAGATGTCAGGGATTCCAGGTGTTTCCGTATCTGGACGACTGGCTCCTTTCGGCCACCACCAGGCGTCAACTACTACAGGCCAGAGACTATGTTCTTCAGTTGTGTGTTCACCTAGGGATTTCCGTAAATTTCGGGAAATCCTTGCTTCAGCCATCACAAAATATCTTGTTCATAGGAGCAGAGTTAAACACACGTCAGTTAATTCTGAAGCTCCCTCCAGAAAGGATATTATCACTGCAGACTCATATAAGTCTTCTACTCCTTTCAAGGAAATCCCCAGCAAAACTAGTACTGAAGGTGTTGGGCCTCATGTCAGCCTCCCTTATTGCAATTCCCCTGGGAAGGCTGCACATGAGAGTCCTACAATGGCTACTGTTTGCACAATGGTCATTTCAACAACTATCTCTAACACACGAGATTCTTATAACAAAAACTTGCAGAACAGATCTAAACTGGTGGCTTCAAACGGGCAACCTTTCCCAGGGGAGGCCGTTTGTGCTACCCACGCCTACAGTTACGGTGACCACGGACGCTTCCCTGATAGGGTGGGGGGGCATTTTTCAGGGACAGACAGTCCAAGGCGAATGGACGAATTTGGAGTACAATCTGCACATCAATGTTCTAGAGTTGAGGGCAGTGTTTCTAGCATTGCAACACTTTGCTCCCCTTCTTCCTCTAGGGACTATTGCAGTTCAGACGGACAACATGTCAGTAGTCTGGTACATAAACAAACAAGGGGGAACCAAGTCCTATCAGCTATGCAGAGAGGCCATGAGAATTTGGCAGTGGGCGGAATCCACGGGTCGCTTTCTATTAGCAACGCACATCCCGGGGTCATCCAACGTCATAGCCGACAGGCTGAGCAGAGCAATTCTGTTACCGCACGAGTGGTCTCTAAAACAGTCAGTGGCGGAAAGGATTTTTCGCACGTGGGGCCAGCCTTCCTGCGATCTGTTTGCGTCTCCAATGAACGCCAAATGCAGGAGCTACTTTGCCCTATTACCCCCTCCAGGGGAAGTCCCCAGGGACGCACTGGTTTACGATTGGCCCCCGGGACTCCTGTACGCATTCCCCCCTTTTCCTCTGATATCAAGGTTTCTCCAGAAAGCCAAGAACCTGCACAGGACGATAATCCTCATTGCCCCATTCTGGCCTCGTCAAATTTGGTTTCCCTTCCTGAAGACACACTGCATTCGGGGACCATGGATTCTGGACCCAGAGCCAGATCTATTGACTCATTCGTCAGGGGTTCCCCATCCCTCGCTTCTCTCCCTCCATCTGACAGCTTGGCTGCTCCAATTCCCAACTTAGCCAGGTCTGATTTTTTGTCACCAGCAGTCCAGGATATTTTGGTGGCTTCGCATAAAGCTTCCACTACTAAGACATATGCTAGCAAATGGAAGCGATTTGTATGCTGGGCAAATACACACCATGTGGATCCTTTTATAGCTCCTTTGAATAAGATCTTAGAGTTCTTAACTGATTTATTTCATCAGGGTGCTTCTCCTGCTACACTAAGAGTTCAATTGGCTGCCATTTCAAATTTCCATGTGGAAGAGTGTGGAGCTCCTGTTATGGCTCACAGACTTTGTAAAGCCTTTTTAAAAGGAGTTTTTCATATTAGACCACCGGTCAGATCTCCTACGTCACCTTGGAGTCTAAACTTATTACTATCTAAATTAATGTTACCCCCTTTTGAACCTGCATCTTCTTGCCCGTTAAAATTTTTATCCTGGAAAACTCTCTTTCTGGTAGCCATTACATCCGCTAGACGAGTATCTGAACTTCAGGCTCTCTCCATCAAGCACCCGTATTTGATCTTCCACTCTGACAGAGTTTCTCTTCGAACCAATTCATCCTTCCTTCCTAAAGTATGTTCTATTAGCAATATTAATCAGTCCATTGAATTACCCACTTTCTTCAAAAACCACTCCAACAAAATGGAGTATATGTTACACAAATTAGATGTTCACAGACAGCTAAGATTTTATTTGGATAGAACAAAAGATCACAGAAAGACAGATCAACTCTTTGTGGCTTTTGCTGATAACAGGAAAGGACTTGCAGTTACCAAAAGGACTCTTTCTAAATGGTTAACGGATTGTATAATCTATGTCTATGATTCTTCTAATCAAACCCTATTACACAAGCCCAAAGGACATTCCACAAGGTCAGTGTCTACATCTTTGGCTCATGCAGCCCGCCTTCCACTGGCCGCTATTTGTGCAGCTGCTACTTGGTCCAGACCACATACTTTCATTTCTCATTATAAAGTAGACAAGGTTTCTAGGGACAGGGCAACCTTTGGTTCCACTGTGCTCAAGAACGTCCTCCCGTGAGTTCCTCAGGAACAAGGAGCTAGGGACGCTACCCATGTGTAAGAACAAACGGCGAGATTGAACACTATCACATATAGAAGTTATGTCCTTACCATAACGTTCCATGTGGAGTGTTCATCTCGCCTTTGTTCTTACAGTCCCACCCTCCCACCCTTAGGAAGAACGTTCTATTTGGTGCCTGGTCTGGAGTATTCTCCTTCTGCTGTTGCAGTATTAGTGATACTATCATACCTTTGGTAAATTGTATATATGTACTGTTGTATATAGTTTGGCATGTGTGCGTGCTTTTGGTATGGTTTGCTTGCAAACTAGATCTGAGGTAAAGGCAGAGGGGGATTGTGGGTATTAGATGTCCTCGAGCTTCTTCTCGATGCAGAGCTTGCAGTCGGCCGGCACGGAGCCGAGGATCGGCTCCGAACCCATGTGTAAGAACAAAGGCGAGATGAACACTCCACATGGAACGTTATGGTAAGGACATAACTTCTATGTCTAGCCCAATGGTCAGGGTTACCACCTGTCCCACATTGTGAGGGACAGTACCCGTCTGGGCAGTTGTGTCCATACCAAAACCATTATAAATGTAAAATATCCTGCGACCATATGACATAATTATGTCCCATATCTCATGTAATAGTCACATACAATAGTTATTTCCGTATGTAACATACCTACATGTTACAAAAAATAGAAAAAGCAAGTAAACGAAACAGAAGAAGCATCTAAACTGCTACAACAATAAGCTTACATTTAGGCATAAAACAAAAGTACTATCCGTTGTACTGACCGTGGGTATGTGTTGGCCTGTAAAATCTGATGCGTGTCCGGAATATATCCCATCCTGGCCATATGAAAAGGTGGGAACCCTACCAGTGGTCAGAGCATTCGGCCAGAATCTGTCCATTTGCGGTCCAAGCCATCCTTGTCAGGATGGGTCAAAGATGAATGGGTATTACCCGGGTCTACTACCATGTTATGAAAGATAAGTATTTGCCTGTACCTATGTGCGTGATGTACAGCATGTGGAAGGTGAAAAATGCTAGGGTAGTCCTCACAACCATACAGGTACCAGAGATATGTAGTGTATGCAATGTGTTCCCTTGAGCGTGCCATGGGCCATCAACCAGAGAAGGGATGGATGGAGTGTGTGGAATATGGGTGTGGGGGGGACGGGTAATGTAATAATCCGCAAAGGGGAGACTGTGTTGGATGCACGATAGGTGAACTGGAGGTTTATGAGGGAGCAGTGGGTGAATCAGAAAGAAACACAAAGAACAAACATACACATCTGCAATACAACCTGACAGACCATACTGTAGAACACAATCACACAAACATATGAATATTAAAATGTGCGATACACATGTACAGAAACGTCACCAGCACATACCCACATAATGGTCTGGACGGAACTGAGCCATCCAACTACAACACACCTGGATGCATAATTGAATACCCATCATCCCCTCTACAGCACACAACCCCCCCCCATTCCTGAACGTCCACCAAATCCAGCCATACTCGGGCTGCTAGCTTGGTGCAGCCATATCTGCACATAGTGACCACTAGTCATATCTAGTAGGCAGTGTCACCCTAGGCAGTGTCAGGATTGTAAACTATGTATCCCTTGCATGTAAAACCCTATCACATTTTCGTAAATGAAAAAAAAATCGAAGGTTATTGACTTGATCAATTTTTGGATATCCCTCATGGGATAAGTCAGACTTGGTATCACAACACGATGTCCAGTCCTGTATAGACATCTGGACACAAGTTGTATGTGCAGTAGTGGTTCACAAGACTGCTCAGCCTCCAGCCGGTCATGCAGAACCTACTACCCGGGAACAAACACCTGACCGTGATGCACGGCCCCCCACATGAATTATCGAGAAAATATACTTTACACATTCGCATAGTGGCAGTTGGATATAGGGTGATTAAGGCGCTGACGTAAGCAGGGTGCCTCCTGTCCCACTTTGTGAGGGAAAGTCCCTGTTTGGGTATGTGTGTCCTGACCAAGAATGATACAATGGCAAATGTCCTGTGATTGTAGGAAATAACTATGTACCATATTTCATGTAACAGTTGCCTAAAACAGTTATTTCTGTATGTAAAATACGTAAATCTTACAAAAAACAGAATAAGCAACTAAACTGCTACAAGAATAAGCTCTCATCTAGGAAAATAATTAAAGTTCTAAACCCTGTATTGACCGTGGGTATGTGTTGGCCTGAAAAATCTGGTGTGTCCCGAATATATCCCATCCTGGACATATGAAAATGTGGCAACCCTACCAATGGTCAGAGCATTCGCACAATAACTGGCCAGCCTCTTAATCCCTCCTAAAACCAGTGACCTTCGGAGGAAAGATGTTGGATGACACTTGAATGAATAATGACAATAATTAAGAGTAATAGATGCTTTTAACTTCAGAAAATAAGTATTAATACATATGGCTCTGAATCTGTCAACATGTTTCAAGTTAATAGTACTAATATTGTAAAAATGTCCGTGGTTGTCCCTGATTTGTCCTTGCCTTGTCTCTGTCACTGTTGAAATTAGTCCCTGAGTGGTTGAGAGGTCCGTACACATATGTACACCAACCAACTGTCACTAAACCGGTGACTAATATGTGTCTGTTTTTGGGTCCAGGTCATGTAAAGGACCACATTCAACTGTATGGGAAATATATATATAAATGAATGAACATGGTCACAATAAAGCATTTGTAACGAATATGAAAGGAAACACCAGTGGAACCCCCCCCACCCCGTATTATGTAGTGCCGACATAGTAATCTGGTCAGAGGTGTCCAAACCCCTGTGTTTGTAAACACAGGTAGAATGTTAACAGTGGGACTAACTCTGTCCATGTGCTAATTCTGACTTTTAAACGGGTACAGGGTAGTTCCGGTATCCACTCGGACAAGCCTAAACCCGGATGACCACAAGAACACCCTGACAATCAAACACATGTATGTGCCAGGACTACAAGCTTTGGAGTTCTGAATATCCTTGGAGTGAGTAAACATGCAGCATGGGTCCAGAGCAGTAGGGAATAGGGAATGTCGCATGTGTAGTACTGCGGTTTTCCCAGCAGGAGAATGGATGCCTGCTGTGTAAGTGAAGTGTTGAAGTGTATGTTAGGGTAGCTATGAACTATGGGTATACATATAAATGAAGCAGAACACCAATAGTGTAGTGGTTAGAGCATCCGCCTAATGTAAAGGCATTCCCGGTTCAAGTACGACTATAGCACATATCATTTTCTTGTGGAATGAATGTCTCTGTGCTGTAAAGCCAACATTTAAACATGTAAAGGTGAACGTGTGTTTCGCATGGGGCCATTAACTGGATTCCTTCAATCAAAGTGGTACTGTCATAATGAATAAGGCACACGTAAGCACAAAGAAGTGGCAGTAAACATATGTAACTCTCAGTAAAGATATGCGAGTGCGCTTGCGCGGGTGTAAGCAGCTCCCAGCATAGCAAATGTATGTTTTTTATGTATAGATGTAACTTATATACATAGATATATATATATATATATATATATATATATATATATATATATATATATATCTATACACACACACACAC